>NW_027672215.1:0-57556 GCF_964165515.1 Mesoplodon bidens
TGTGATGACAAGTGCATGGAGTATTGTGATGAAAGGAATCATGGAGCGTTTTGATGACAAGTGTTATGGAAAATTGTGATCACAAGGGTTTGGAGCATTGTGATGACAGAGGTCATGGATCATTTTGATTTCAAGGAGCATGGAGCATTGTGATGACAAGGGCATGAAGTAATGTGATGCCAATGTTCATGGAGGATTGTGAATGACAATGGTAAAGAAGTATTGTGATGACAAGCAGATGGAGCATTGTGATGACAAGTCATGGAGCATTTTGCTGACATAGGCATGGAGCATTGTGATGACAAGGGTCATGGTACACTGCGATGACAATTGTCAGAGAGCATTGTGATTAGAGGGGTTATGGAACATGGTGATGACAAATGTCATGGAGCATTGTGATGAGAAGACCATGGATAATTGTGATGATGAACGTCATGGGGCGTTGTGAGGAAAAGTGATATGGAACATTTTGATCACAAGGGTTTGGAGTATTGTGATGACAGAGGTCATGGAGCATGTTGATTTCATTGTGACGACAATAGCATGAAGCATTATGATGATGGGCATGGTGCATTGTGATGACAGGGTTCATGGAGCATTGAGATGACAAGGGCATGGAGCATTGTGATGAGAAAGCCATGGAGCATTGTGATGACATGTGTCATGGAGCTTTGTGATGACCAGGACATGGAGCATTGTGAATACAGGGGTCTTGGAGCACTGTGATGACAAGGGTCATGGGGAAGTGTTATGACAAGGCCATGGAATATTGTGATGCCAGCGGTCATGGAGCATTGTTATGACAGGGTCAATGGAGCATTGTGATGACAAGGGCATGGAACATTGGTCTGAAAAGTTTCATGGATTATTGTGATGAGAGTGGGCATGGAGCATTGTGATGACAAGGGCACGGAACACTGTGATACATGGGTCATGGAGCATTGTAATGAGAAGGGCATGAAGCATTGTGATGAGAAGCGCATCAAGCATTGTGATGACAAGCGTCATGGAGCTTTGTGATGAAAAGGGCATGGAGCAATGTGATAAGAGGGTTCATGGAGCATTGTGATGACAATGGCATGGAACACTGTGATGCCAAGGGTCATGGAGGTTTGTGATGACAAAGGTCATGGAGCATTTTGATGACAAGTGTGTGGTGCACTGTGATGAGAAGGGCAGGGAGCATTGTGATGAAAGGTTCATGGAGCAATTTGATGAATAGGGTCATGGAATATTTTGATGACAAGTGTTATGGAACATTGTGATGTCAGGAGTGATGGAGCATTGTGATGATAAGGGCATGTAGCATTGTGATGACAGGGGTCATGGAGCTTTGTGATCACAAGGGCATGGAGCATTGTCATTACAGGGTTCTTGGAGCATTGTGATGAAAAGGGCATGGACCATTGTGATGAAATAACACGGCGCCTTGTCATGACAGGGTTCAAGGAGCATACTGACGACAAGTGTCAGGGAGCATTGTGATGACAAGTGTATTGAGCATTGTGATGACAAAGGCATGGAGCATTGTGATGAGAAGACCATGGATCATTGTGATGAGGAGCATCATGGGGTGTTGTGATGACAAGTGTTATGGAACAATGTGATCACAAGGGTTTGGAGCATTGTGAAAACACAGGTCATGGAGCATTTTGATTTCATTGTGATGACAATAGCATGAAGCATTATGATGATGGGCATGGTGCATTGTGATGACAGGGTTCATGGTGTTTTGAGATGAAAAGGGGCATGGAGCATTGGTCTGACAAGTTTCATGGATTATTGTGATGACAGTGGACATGGCGCATTGTGATGACAAGGGCATGGAATATTGTGATGACAAGGTCACAGAGTATTGTGAAGACAGGTGTCAGGGAGCATTGTGATGTCATAGGTCATGGTCCAATGTGATGACAATGGCATGAAGCATTGTGATGCGATGTGTCATGGAGGATTGTGATGACAAAGGTAATGGAGCATTGTGATGACGAGGGCTTGGAGCATTGTGATGACAAGGGCCATTGAGAATTTTGATGACAAGGTCGTGAAGCATTGAGATTACAAGTGCATGGAGCTTGCTATGACAGGGGTCATGGATCATTGCAATGAGAAGTGCATGGAGAATTGTGATGTCAAGAGCATGAAATATTGTGATGAGTAGTGTCATGGAACATTGTGATGAAAAGGACGTGGTGAATTTTGATGACAAAGGACATGTAGCATTTTGATGACCAGGGCATGGAGCATTGTGATGGCAAAATCGTGGAGCATTGTGATGAGAAGACCATGGATAATTGTAATGACGAGCGTCATGGAGCACTGTAATGACGAGGGGCATGAAGCATTGTGATGATAGGTGTCATGGAGCATTGTGATGACAGGGGTCATGGAGCATTCTGATGACAAGGCTCATGGAGCATTCTGATGACAAGCTCGTGGAGTATTGTGATGACAATGGCATGGAGCATTGTGATGAAAAGGGCATGGAGCATTGTGATGAAAAAGGCATGGAGACTTTTCATGATAGGTTTCAAGGAGCATTTTGACGACAAGTGTCAGGGAGCATTGTGATGACATGTGTATTGAGCATTGTGATGACAAAGTTCATGGAGCATTGTGATGACAAGTGCATGGAGTATTGTGATGAAAGGAATCATGGAGCGTTTTGATGACAAGTGTTATGGAAAATTGTGATCACAAGGGTTTGGAGCATTGTGATGACAGAGGTCATGGATCATTTTGATTTCAAGGAGCATGGAGCATTGTGATGACAAGGGCATGAAGTAATGTGATGCCAATGTTCATGGAGGATTGTGAATGACAATGGTAAAGAAGTATTGTGATGACAAGCAGATGGAGCATTGTGATGAGAAGTCATGCAGCATTTTGCTGACATAGGCATGGAGCATTGTGATGACAAGGGTCATGGTACACTGCGATGACAATTGTCAGAGAGCATTGTGATTAGAGGGGTTATGGAACATGGTGATGACAAATGTCATGGAGCATTGTGATGAGAAGACCATGGATAATTGTGATGATGAACGTCATGGGGCGTTGTGAGGACAAGTGATATGGAACATTTTGATCACAAGGGTTTGGAGCATTGTGATGACAGAGGTCATGGAGCATGTTGATTTCATTGTGACGACAATAGCATGAAGCATTATGATGATGGGCATGGTGCATTGTGATGACAGGGTTCATGGAGCATTGAGATGACAAGGGCATGGAGCATTGTGATGAGAAAGCCATGGAGCATTCTGATGACATGTGTCATGGAGCTTTGTGATGACCAGGACATGGAGCAGTGTGAATACAGGGGTCTTGGAGCACTGTGATGACAAGGGTCATGGGGAAGTGTTATGACAAGGCCATGGAATATTGTGATGCCAGGGGTCATGGAGCATTGTTATGACAGGGTCAATGGAGCATTGTGATGACAAGGGCATGGAACATTGGTCTGAAAAGTTTCATATATTGTTGTGATGAGAGGGGGCATGGAGCATTGTGATGACAAGGGCACGGAACACTGTGATACATGGGTCATGGAGCATTGTAATGAGAAGGGCATGAAGCATTGTGATGAGAAGCGCATCAAGCATTGTGATGACAAGCGTCATGGAGCTTTGTGATGAAAAGGGCATGGAGCAATGTGATAAGAGGGTTCATGGAGCATTGTGATGACAATGGCATGGAACACTGTGATGCCAAGGGTCATGGAGGTTTGTGATGACAAAGGTCATGGAGCATTTTGATGACAAGTGTGTGGTGCACTGTGATGAGAAGGGCAGGGAGCATTGTGATGAAAGGGTCATGGAGCAATTTGATGAATAGGGTCATGGAATATTTTGATGACAAGTGTTATGGAACATTGTGATGTCAGGAGTGATGGAGCATTGTGATGATAAGGGCATGTAGCATTGTGATGACAGGGGTCATGGAGCTTTGTGATCACAAGGGCATGGAGCATTGTCATTACAGGGTTCTTGGAGCATTGTGATGAAAAGGGCATGGACCATTGTGATGAAATAACACGGCGCCTTGTCATGACAGGGTTCAAGGAGCATACTGACGACAAGTGTCAGGGAGCATTGTGATGACAAGTGTATTGAGCATTGTGATGACAAAGGCATGGAGCATTGTGATGAGAAGACCATGGATCATTGTGATGAGGAGCATCATGGGGTGTTGTGATGACAAGTGTTATGGAACAATGTGATCACAAGGGTTTGGAGCATTGTGAAAACACAGGTCATGGAGCATTTTGATTTCATTGTGATGACAATAGCATGAAGCATTATGATGATGGGCATGGTGCATTGTGATGACAGGGTTCATGGTGTTTTGAGATGAAAAGGGGCATGGAGCATTGGTCTGACAAGTTTCATGGATTATTGTGATGACAGTGGACATGGCGCATTGTGATGACAAGGGCATGGAATATTGTGATGACAAGGTCACAGAGTATTGTGAAGACAGGTGTCAGGGAGCATTGTGATGTCATAGGTCATGGTCCAATGTGATGACAATGGCATGAAGCATTGTGATGCCATGTGTCATGGAGGATTGTGATGACAAAGGTAATGGAGCATTGTGATGACAAGGGCTTGGAGCATTGTGATGACAAGGGCCATTGAGAATTTTGATGACAAGGTCGTGAAGCATTGAGATTACAAGCGCATGGAGCTTGCTATGACAGGGGTCATGGAGCATTGCAATGAGAAGTGCATGGAGAATTGTGATGTCAAGAGCATGAAATATTGTGATGAGTAGTGTCATGGAACATTGTGATGAAAAGGACGTGGTGAATTTTGATGACAAAGGACATGTAGCATTTTGATGACCAGGGCATGGAGCATTGTGATGGCAAAATCGTGGAGCATTGTGATGAGAAGACCATGGATAATTGTAATGACGAGCGTCATGGAGCACTGTAATGACGAGGGGCATGAAGCATTGTGATGATAGGTGTCATGGAGCATTGTGATGACAGGGGTCATGGAGCATTCTGATGACAAGGCTCATGGAGCATTCTGATGACAAGCTCGTGGAGTATTGTGATGACAATGGCATGGAGCATTGTGATGAAAAGGGCATGGAGCATTGTGATGAAAAAGGCATGGAGACTTTTCATGATAGGTTTCAAGGAGCATTTTGACGACAAGTGTCAGGGAGCATTGTGATGACATTTGTATTGAGCATAGTGATGACAAAGTTCATGGAGCATTGTGATGACAAGTGCATGGAGTATTGTGATGAAAGGAATCATGGAGCGTTTTGATGACAAGTGTTATGAAAAATTGTGATCACAAGGGTTTGGAGCATTGTGATGACAGAGGTCATGGATCATTTTGATTTCAAGGAGCATGGAGCATTGTGATGACAAGGGCATGAATTAATGTGATGCCAATGTTCATGGAGGATTGTGAATGACAATGGTAAAGAAGTATTGTGATGACAAGCGCATGGAGCATTGTGATGACAAGTCATGGAGCATTTTGCTGACATAGGCATGGAGCATTGTGATGACAAGGGTCATGGTACACTGCGATGACAATTGTCAGAGAGCATTGTGATTAGAGGGGTTATGGAACATGGTGATGACAAATGTCATGGAGCATTGTGACGAGAAGACCATGGATAATTGTGATGATGAGCGTCATGGGGCGTTGTGAGGACAAGTGATATGGAACATTTTGATCACAAGGGTTTGGAGGATTGTGATGACACAGGTCATGGAGCATGTTGATTTCATTGTGATGACAATAGCATGAAGCATTATGATGATGGGCATGGTGCATTGTGATGACAGGGTTCATGGAGCATTGAGATGACAAGGGCATGGAGCATTGTGATGAGAAAGCCATGGAACATTCTGATGACATGTGTCATGGAGCTTTGTGATGACCAGGACTTGGAGCATTGTGAATACAGGGGTGTTGGAGCACTGTGATGACAAGGGCATGGAACATTGGTCTGAAAAGTTTCTTGGATTATTGTGATGAGAGTGGGCATGGAGCATTTTGAGGACAAGGGCACGGAACACTGTGATACATGGGTCATGGAGCATTGTAATGAGAAGGGCATGAAGCATTGTGATGAGAAGCGCATCAAGCATTGTGATGACAAGCGTCATGGAGCTTTGTGATGAAAAGGGCATGGAGCAATGTGATAAGAGGGTTCATGGAGCATTGTGATGACAATGGCATGGAACACTGTGATGCCAAGGGTCATGGAAGTTTGTGATGACAAAGGTCATGGAGCATTTTGATGACAAGTGTGTGGTGCACTGTGATGAGAAGGGCAGGGAGCATTGTAGTGAAAGGGTCATGGAGCAATTTGATGAATAGGGTCATGGAATATTTTGATGACAAGTGTTATGGAACATTGTGATGTCAGGAGTGATGGAGCATTGTGATGATAAGGGCATGTAGCATTGTGATGACAGGGGTCATGGAGCTTTGTGATCACAAGGGCATGGAACATTGTCATTACAGGGTTCTTGGAGCATTGTGATGAAAAGGGCATGGACCATTGTGATGAAATAACACGGAGCCTTGTCATGACAGGGTTCAAGGAGCATACTGACGACAAGTGTCAGGGAGCATTGTGATGACAAGTGTATTGAGCATTGTGATGACAAAGGCATGGAGCATTGTGATGAGAAGACCATGGATCATTGTGATGAGGAGCATCATGGGGTGTTGTGATGACAAGTGTTACGGAACAATGTGATCACAAGGGTTTGGGGCATTATGATGTCAGAGGTCTTGGTGCATTTTGATTTCATTGTGATGGCAAGAGCATGAAGCATTATGATGAAGGGCATGGTGCATTGTGATGACAGGGTTCATGGAGCATTGAGATGAAAAGCGGCATGGAGATTTGTGATTGCAGGGGTCTTGGAGAATTGTGATGACAAGGGCATGGAGCCTTGTGATGACAAGACCGTGGAACATTGTGATGTCAGGGGTCATGGAGCATAAGTCTGAAATGTTTCATGGATTATTTTGATGAGCGTGGACATGGAGCATTGTGAAGAAAAGGCCACGGAACACTGTGATACATGGGTCATGGAGGACTGTAATGACAAAGCCATGGAGTATTTTGATGAGAAGGGCACCGAGCATTGTGATGAAAAGGGCATGGAGCATTGTGATTACAGGGGTCTTGGAGCATTGTGATGACAAGTGTCATGGAGCCTTGTGATGACAACACCGTGGAACATTGTGATGGCAGTGATCATGGAGCATTGTTATGACAGGGTTAATGGAGCATTCTGATGACAAGGGCATGGATCATTGGTCTGAAATGTTTCATGGATTATTTTGATGGGAGTGGGCATGGAGCATTGTGATGACAAGGGCACGGATCACTGTGATACATGAGTCAGGGAGGATTGTAATGACAGGGACATGGAGAATTGTGATGAGAAGTGAATCGAGCATTTTGATGACAAGCGTCATGGAGCATTGTGATGACAACGGCATTGAGCAATGTGATGAGAGGGTTCATGGAGCATTGTGATGACAATAGCATGGAGCATTGTGATGCCAAGGATCAAGGAGCTTTGTGATGACAAAGGTCATGGAGCATTTTAATGACAAGGGCGTGGTGCATTGTGATGAGAAGGGCATGGAGCTTGCTATGACAGGGGTCATGGAGCATTGCGATGACAAGTGCATGTAGAATTGTGATGACAAGAGCATGTAACATTGCGATGAGAAATGTCAGGCAGCATTGTTATGAGGAGGACGTGGAGAAATGTGATGACAAGGGACTTGGAGCATTGTGATGACCAGGGCATGGAGCATTGTGATGGCAAAATCGTGGAGCATTGTGATGAGAAGACCATGGATAATTGTAATGACGAGCGTCATGGAGCACTGTAATGACAAGGGGCATGAAGCATTGTGATGATAGGTGTCATGGAGCATTGTGATGACAGGGGTCATGGAGCATTCTGATGACAAGGCTCATGGAGCATTCTGATGACAAGCTCGTGGAGTGTTGTGATGACAATGGCGTGGAGCATTGTGATGAAAAGGGCATGGTGCATTGTGTTGAAAAAGGCATGGAGACTTTTCATGATAGGTTTCAAGGAGCATTTTGATGACAAGTGTCAGGGAGCATTGTGATGACATGTGTATTGAGCATTGTGATGACAAAGTTCATGGAGCATTGTGATGACAAGTGCATGGAGTATTGTGATGAAAGGAATCATGGAGCGTTTTGATGACAAGTGTTATGGAAAATTGTGATCACAAGGGTTTGGAGCATTGTGATGACAGAGGTCATGGATCATTTTGATTTCAAGGAGCATGGAGCATTGTGATGACAAGGGCATGAAATAATGTGATGCCAATGTTCATGGAGGATTGTGAATGACAATGGTAAAGAAGTATTGTGATGACAAGCAGATGGAGCATTGTGATGACAAGTCATGGAGCATTTTGCTGACATAGGCATGGAGCATTGTGATGACAAGGGTCATGGTACACTGCGATGACAATTGTCAGAGAGCATTGTGATTAGAGGGGTTATGGAACATGGTGATGACAAATGTCATGGAGCATTGTGATGAGAAGACCATGGATAATTGTGATGATGAACGTCATGGGGCGTTGTGAGGACAAGTGATATGGAACATTTTGATCACAAGGGTTTGGAGCATTGTGATGACAGAGGTCATGGAGCATGTTGATTTCATTGTGACGACAATAGCATGAAGCATTATGATGATGGGCATGGTGCATTGTGATGACAGGGTTCATGGAGCATTGAGATGACAAGGGCATGGAGCAGTGTGAATACAGTGGTCTTGGAGCACTGTGATGACAAGGGTCATGGGGAAGTTTTATGACAAGGCCATGGAATATTGTGATGCCAGGGGTCATGGAGCATTGTTATGACAGGGTCAATGGAGCATTGTGATGACAAGGGCATGGAACATTGGTCTGAAAAGTTTCATGGATTGTTGTGATGAGAGGGGGCATGGAGCATTGTGATGACAAGGGCACGGAACACTGTGATACATGGGTCATGGAGCATTGTAATGAGAAGGGCATGAAGCATTGTGATGAGAAGCGCATCAAGCATTGTGATGACAAGCGTCATGGAGCTTTGTGATGAAAAGGGCATGGAGCAATGTGATAAGAGGGTTCATGGAGCATTGTGATGACAATGGCATGGAACACTGTGATGCCAAGGGTCATGGAGGTTTGTGATGACAAAGGTCATGGAGCATTTTGATGACAAGTGTGTGGTGCACTGTGATGAGAAGGGCAGGGAGCATTGTGATGAAAGGGTCATGGAGCAATTTGATGAATAGGGTCATGGAATATTTTGATGACAAGTGTTATGGAACATTGTGATGTCAGGAGTGATGGAGCATTGTGATGATAAGGGCATGTAGCATTGTGATGACAGGGGTCATGGAGCTTTGTGATCACAAGGGCATGGAGCATTGTCATTACAGGGTTCTTGGAGCATTGTGATGAAAAGGGCATGGACCATTGTGATGAAATAACACGGCGCCTTGTCATGACAGGGTTCAAGGAGCATACTGACGACAAGTGTCAGGGAGCATTGTGATGACAAGTGTATTGAGCATTGTGATGACAAAGGCATGGAGCATTGTGATGAGAAGACCATGGATCATTGTGATGAGGAGCATCATGGGGTGTTGTGATGACAAGTGTTATGGAACAATGTGATCACAAGGGTTTGGAGCATTGTGAAAACACAGGTCATGGAGCATTTTGATTTCATTGTGATGACAATAGCATGAAGCATTATGATGATGGGCATGGTGCATTGTGATGACAGGGTTCATGGTGTTTTGAGATGAAAAGGGGCATGGAGCATTGGTCTGACAAGTTTCATGGATTATTGTGATGACAGTGGACATGGCGCATTGTGATGACAAGGGCATGGAATATTGTGATGACAAGGTCACAGAGTATTGTGAAGACAGGTGTCAGGGAGCATTGTGATGTCATAGGTCATGGTCCAATGTGATGACAATGGCATGAAGCATTGTGATGCCATGTGTCATGGAGGATTGTGATGACAAAGGTAATGGAGCATTGTGATGACAAGGGCTTGGAGCATTGTGATGACAAGGGCCATTGAGAATTTTGATGACAAGGTCGTGAAGCATTGAGATTACAAGCGCATGGAGCTTGCTATGACAGGGGTCATGGAGCATTGCAATGAGAAGTGCATGGAGAATTGTGATGTCAAGAGCATGAAATATTGTGATGAGTAGTGTCATGGAACATTGTGATGAAAAGGACGTGGTGAATTTTGATGACAAAGGACATGTAGCATTTTGATGACCAGGGCATGGAGCATTGTGATGGCAAAATCGTGGAGCATTGTGATGAGAAGACCATGGATAATTGTAATGACGAGCGTCATGGAGCACTGTAATGACGAGGGGCATGAAGCATTGTGATGATAGGTGTCATGGAGCATTGTGATGACAGGGGTCATGGAGCATTCTGATGACAAGGCTCATGGAGCATTCTGATGACAAGCTCGTGGAGTATTGTGATGACAATGGCATGGAGCATTGTGATGAAAAGGGCATGGAGCATTGTGATGAAAAAGGCATGGAGACTTTTCATGATAGGTTTCAAGGAGCATTTTGACGACAAGTGTCAGGGAGCATTGTGATGACATTTGTATTGAGCATAGTGATGACAAAGTTCATGGAGCATTGTGATGACAAGTGCATGGAGTATTGTGATGAAAGGAATCATGGAGCGTTTTGATGACAAGTGTTATGAAAAATTGTGATCACAAGGGTTTGGAGCATTGTGATGACAGAGGTCATGGATCATTTTGATTTCAAGGAGCATGGAGCATTGTGATGACAAGGGCATGAATTAATGTGATGCCAATGTTCATGGAGGATTGTGAATGACAATGGTAAAGAAGTATTGTGATGACAAGCGCATGGAGCATTGTGATGACAAGTCATGGAGCATTTTGCTGACATAGGCATGGAGCATTGTGATGACAAGGGTCATGGTACACTGCGATGACAATTGTCAGAGAGCATTGTGATTAGAGGGGTTATGGAACATGGTGATGACAAATGTCATGGAGCATTGTGACGAGAAGACCATGGATAATTGTGATGATGAGCGTCATGGGGCGTTGTGAGGACAAGTGATATGGAACATTTTGATCACAAGGGTTTGGAGGATTGTGATGACACAGGTCATGGAGCATGTTGATTTCATTGTGATGACAATAGCATGAAGCATTATGATGATGGGCATGGTGCATTGTGATGACAGGGTTCATGGAGCATTGAGATGACAAGGGCATGGAGCATTGTGATGAGAAAGCCATGGAACATTCTGATGACATGTGTCATGGAGCTTTGTGATGACCAGGACTTGGAGCATTGTGAATACAGGGGTGTTGGAGCACTGTGATGACAAGGGCATGGAACATTGGTCTGAAAAGTTTCTTGGATTATTGTGATGAGAGTGGGCATGGAGCATTTTGAGGACAAGGGCACGGAACACTGTGATACATGGGTCATGGAGCATTGTAATGAGAAGGGCATGAAGCATTGTGATGAGAAGCGCATCAAGCATTGTGATGACAAGCGTCATGGAGCTTTGTGATGAAAAGGGCATGGAGCAATGTGATAAGAGGGTTCATGGAGCATTGTGATGACAATGGCATGGAACACTGTGATGCCAAGGGTCATGGAAGTTTGTGATGACAAAGGTCATGGAGCATTTTGATGACAAGTGTGTGGTGCACTGTGATGAGAAGGGCAGGGAGCATTGTAGTGAAAGGGTCATGGAGCAATTTGATGAATAGGGTCATGGAATATTTTGATGACAAGTGTTATGGAACATTGTGATGTCAGGAGTGATGGAGCATTGTGATGATAAGGGCATGTAGCATTGTGATGACAGGGGTCATGGAGCTTTGTGATCACAAGGGCATGGAACATTGTCATTACAGGGTTCTTGGAGCATTGTGATGAAAAGGGCATGGACCATTGTGATGAAATAACACGGAGCCTTGTCATGACAGGGTTCAAGGAGCATACTGACGACAAGTGTCAGGGAGCATTGTGATGACAAGTGTATTGAGCATTGTGATGACAAAGGCATGGAGCATTGTGATGAGAAGACCATGGATCATTGTGATGAGGAGCATCATGGGGTGTTGTGATGACAAGTGTTACGGAACAATGTGATCACAAGGGTTTGGGGCATTATGATGTCAGAGGTCTTGGTGCATTTTGATTTCATTGTGATGGCAAGAGCATGAAGCATTATGATGAAGGGCATGGTGCATTGTGATGACAGGGTTCATGGAGCATTGAGATGAAAAGCGGCATGGAGATTTGTGATTGCAGGGGTCTTGGAGAATTGTGATGACAAGGGCATGGAGCCTTGTGATGACAAGACCGTGGAACATTGTGATGTCAGGGGTCATGGAGCATAAGTCTGAAATGTTTCATGGATTATTTTGATGAGCGTGGACATGGAGCATTGTGAAGAAAAGGCCACGGAACACTGTGATACATGGGTCATGGAGGACTGTAATGACAAAGCCATGGAGTATTTTGATGAGAAGGGCACCGAGCATTGTGATGAAAAGGGCATGGAGCATTGTGATTACAGGGGTCTTGGAGCATTGTGATGACAAGTGTCATGGAGCCTTGTGATGACAACACCGTGGAACATTGTGATGGCAGTGATCATGGAGCATTGTTATGACAGGGTTAATGGAGCATTCTGATGACAAGGGCATGGATCATTGGTCTGAAATGTTTCATGGATTATTTTGATGGGAGTGGGCATGGAGCATTGTGATGACAAGGGCACGGATCACTGTGATACATGAGTCAGGGAGGATTGTAATGACAGGGACATGGAGAATTGTGATGAGAAGTGAATCGAGCATTTTGATGACAAGCGTCATGGAGCATTGTGATGACAACGGCATTGAGCAATGTGATGAGAGGGTTCATGGAGCATTGTGATGACAATAGCATGGAGCATTGTGATGCCAAGGATCAAGGAGCTTTGTGATGACAAAGGTCATGGAGCATTTTAATGACAAGGGCGTGGTGCATTGTGATGAGAAGGGCATGGAGCTTGCTATGACAGGGGTCATGGAGCATTGCGATGACAAGTGCATGTAGAATTGTGATGACAAGAGCATGTAACATTGCGATGAGAAATGTCAGGCAGCATTGTTATGAGGAGGACGTGGAGAAATGTGATGACAAGGGACTTGGAGCATTGTGATGACCAGGGCATGGAGCATTGTGATGGCAAAATCGTGGAGCATTGTGATGAGAAGACCATGGATAATTGTAATGACGAGCGTCATGGAGCACTGTAATGACAAGGGGCATGAAGCATTGTGATGATAGGTGTCATGGAGCATTGTGATGACAGGGGTCATGGAGCATTCTGATGACAAGGCTCATGGAGCATTCTGATGACAAGCTCGTGGAGTGTTGTGATGACAATGGCGTGGAGCATTGTGATGAAAAGGGCATGGTGCATTGTGTTGAAAAAGGCATGGAGACTTTTCATGATAGGTTTCAAGGAGCATTTTGATGACAAGTGTCAGGGAGCATTGTGATGACATGTGTATTGAGCATTGTGATGACAAAGTTCATGGAGCATTGTGATGACAAGTGCATGGAGTATTGTGATGAAAGGAATCATGGAGCGTTTTGATGACAAGTGTTATGGAAAATTGTGATCACAAGGGTTTGGAGCATTGTGATGACAGAGGTCATGGATCATTTTGATTTCAAGGAGCATGGAGCATTGTGATGACAAGGGCATGAAATAATGTGATGCCAATGTTCATGGAGGATTGTGAATGACAATGGTAAAGAAGTATTGTGATGACAAGCAGATGGAGCATTGTGATGACAAGTCATGGAGCATTTTGCTGACATAGGCATGGAGCATTGTGATGACAAGGGTCATGGTACACTGCGATGACAATTGTCAGAGAGCATTGTGATTAGAGGGGTTATGGAACATGGTGATGACAAATGTCATGGAGCATTGTGATGAGAAGACCATGGATAATTGTGATGATGAACGTCATGGGGCGTTGTGAGGACAAGTGATATGGAACATTTTGATCACAAGGGTTTGGAGCATTGTGATGACAGAGGTCATGGAGCATGTTGATTTCATTGTGACGACAATAGCATGAAGCATTATGATGATGGGCATGGTGCATTGTGATGACAGGGTTCATGGAGCATTGAGATGACAAGGGCATGGAGCAGTGTGAATACAGTGGTCTTGGAGCACTGTGATGACAAGGGTCATGGGGAAGTTTTATGACAAGGCCATGGAATATTGTGATGCCAGGGGTCATGGAGCATTGTTATGACAGGGTCAATGGAGCATTGTGATGACAAGGGCATGGAACATTGGTCTGAAAAGTTTCATGGATTGTTGTGATGAGAGGGGGCATGGAGCATTGTGATGACAAGGGCACGGAACACTGTGATACATGGGTCATGGAGCATTGTAATGAGAAGGGCATGAAGCATTGTGATGAGAAGCGCATCAAGCATTGTGATGACAAGCGTCATGGAGCTTTGTGATGAAAAGGGCATGGAGCAATGTGATAAGAGGGTTCATGGAGCATTGTGATGACAATGGCATGGAACACTGTGATGCCAAGGGTCATGGAGGTTTGTGATGACAAAGGTCATGGAGCATTTTGATGACAAGTGTGTGGTGCACTGTGATGAGAAGGGCAGGGAGCATTGTGATGAAAGGGTCATGGAGCAATTTGATGAATAGGGTCATGGAATATTTTGATGACAAGTGTTATGGAACATTGTGATGTCAGGAGTGATGGAGCATTGTGATGATAAGGGCATGTAGCATTGTGATGACAGGGGTCATGGAGCTTTGTGATCACAAGGGCATGGAGCATTGTCATTACAGGGTTCTTGGAGCATTGTGATGAAAAGGGCATGGACCATTGTGATGAAATAACACGGCGCCTTGTCATGACAGGGTTCAAGGAGCATACTGACGACAAGTGTCAGGGAGCATTGTGATGACAAGTGTATTGAGCATTGTGATGACAAAGGCATGGAGCATTGTGATGAGAAGACCATGGATCATTGTGATGAGGAGCATCATGGGGTGTTGTGATGACAAGTGTTATGGAACAATGTGATCACAAGGGTTTGGAGCATTGTGAAAACACAGGTCATGGAGCATTTTGATTTCATTGTGATGACAATAGCATGAAGCATTATGATGATGGGCATGGTGCATTGTGATGACAGGGTTCATGGTGTTTTGAGATGAAAAGGGGCATGGAGCATTGGTCTGACAAGTTTCATGGATTATTGTGATGACAGTGGACATGGCGCATTGTGATGACAAGGGCATGGAATATTGTGATGACAAGGTCACAGAGTATTGTGAAGACAGGTGTCAGGGAGCATTGTGATGTCATAGGTCATGGTCCAATGTGATGACAATGGCATGAAGCATTGTGATGCGATGTGTCATGGAGGATTGTGATGACAAAGGTAATGGAGCATTGTGATGACAAGGGCTTGGAGCATTGTGATGACAAGGGCCATTGAGAATTTTGATGACAAGGTCGTGAAGCATTGAGATTACAAGCGCATGGAGCTTGCTATGACAGGGGTCATGGAGCATTGCAATGACAAGTGCATGGAGAATTGTGATGTCAAGAGCATGAAATATTGTGATGAGTAGTGTCATGGAACATTGTGATGAAAAGGACGTGGTGAATTTTGATGACAAAGGACATGTAGCATTTTGATGACCAGGGCATGGAGCATTGTGATGGCAAAATCGTGGAGCATTGTGATGAGAAGACCATGGATAATTGTAATGACGAGCGTCATGGAGCACTGTAATGACGAGGGGCATGAAGCATTGTGATGATAGGTGTCATGGAGCATTGTGATGACAAGGCTCATGGGGCATTCTGATGACAAGCTCGTGGAGTACTGTGATGACAATGGCATGGAGCATTGTGATGAAAAGGGCATGGAGCATTGTGATGAAAAAGGCATGGAGACTTTTCATGATAGGTTTCAAGGAGCATTTTGACGACAAGTGTCAGGGAGCATTGTGATGACATGTGTATTGAGCATTGTGATGACCAAGTTCATGGAGCATTGTGATGACAAGTGCATGGAGTATTGTGATGAAAGGAATCATGGAGCATTTTGATGACAAGTGTTATGGAAAATTGTGATCACAAGGGTTTGGAGCATTGTGATGACATAGGTCATGGATCATTTTGATTTCAAGGAGCATGGAGCATTGAGATGACAAGGGCATGAATTAATGTGATGCCAATGTTCATGGAGGATTGTGAATGACAATGGTAAAGAAGTATTGTGATGACAAGCACATGGAGCATTGTGATGACAAGTCATGGAGCATTTTGCTGACATAGGCATGGAGCATTGTGATGACAAGGCTCATGGTACACTGCGATGACAATTGTCAGAGAGCATTGTGATTAGAGGGGTTATGGAACATGGTGATGACAAATGTCATGGAGCATTGTGATGAGAAGACCATGGATAATTGTGATGATGAACGTCATGGGGCGTTGTGAGGACAAGTGATATGGAACATTTTGATCACAATGGTTTGGAGCATTGTGATGACAGAGGTCATGGAGCATGTTGATTTCATTGTGACGACAATAGCATGAAGCATTATGATGATGGGCATGGTGCATTGTGATGACAGGGTTCATGGAGCATTGAGATGACAAGGGCATGGAGCATTGTGATGAGAAAGCCATGGAGTATTCTGATGACATGTGTCATGGAGCTTTGTGATGACCTGGACATGGAGCATTGTGAATACAGGGTCTTGGAGCACTGTGATGACAAGGGTCATGGGGAAGTGTTATGACAAGGCCATGGAATATTGTGATGCCAGGGGTCATGGAGCATTGTTATGACAGGGGCAATGGAGCATTGTGATGACAAGGGCATGGAACATTGGTCTGAAAAGTTTCATGGATTATTGTGATGAGAGTGGGCATGGAGCATTGTGATGACAAGGGCACGGAACACTGTGATACATGGGTCATGGAGCATTGTAATGAGAAGGGCATGAAGCATTGTGATGAGAAGCGCATCAAGCATTGTGATGACAAGCGTCATGGAGCTTTGTGATGAAAAGGGCATGGAGCAATGTGATAAGAGGGTTCATGGAGCATTGTGATGACAATGGCATGGAACACTGTGATGCCAAGGGTCATGGAGGTTTGTGATGACAAAGGTCATGGAGCATTTTGATGACAAGTGTGTGGTGCACTGTGATGAGAAGGGCAGGGAGCATTGTGATGAAAGGTTCATGGAGCAATTTGATGAATAGGGTCATGGAATATTTTGATGACAAGTGTTATGGAACATTGTGATGTCAGGAGTGATGGAGCATTGTGATGATAAGGGCATGTAGCATTGTGATGACAGGGGTCATGGAGCTTTGTGATCACAAGGGCATGGAGCATTGTCATTACAGGGTTCTTGGAGCATTGTGATGAAAAGGGCATGGACCATTGTGATGAAATAACACGGCGCCTTGTCATGACAGGGTTCAAGGAGCATACTGACGACAAGTGTCAGGGAGCATTGTGATGACAAGTGTATTGAGCATTGTGATGACAAAGGCATGGAGCATTGTGATGACAAGGGCCATTGAGAATTTTGATGACAAGGTCGTGAAGCATTGAGATTACAAGCGCATGGAGCTTGCTATGACAGGGGTCATGGAGCATTGCAATGAGAAGTGCATGGAGAATTGTGATGTCAAGAGCATGAAATATTGTGATGAGTAGTGTCATGGAACATTGTGATGAAAAGGACGTGGTGAATTTTGATGACAAAGGACATGTAGCATTTTGATGACCAGGGCATGGAGCATTGTGATGGCAAAATCGTGGAGCATTGTGATGAGAAGACCATGGATAATTGTAATGACGAGCGTCATGGAGCACTGTAATGACGAGGGGCATGAAGCATTGTGATGATAGGTGTCATGGAGCATTGTGATGACAGGGGTCATGGAGCATTCTGATGACAAGGCTCATGGAGCATTCTGATGACAAGCTCGTGGAGTACTGTGATGACAATGGCATGGAGCATTGTGATGAAAAGGGCATGGAGCATTGTGATGAAAAAGGCATGGAGACTTTTCATGATAGGTTTCAAGGAGCATTTTGACGACAAGTGTCAGGGAGCATTGTGATGACATGTGTATTGAGCATTGTGATGACCAAGTTCATGGAGCATTGTGATGACAAGTGCATGGAGTATTGTGATGAAAGGAATCATGGAGCGTTTTGATGACAAGTGTTATGAAAAATTGTGATCACAAGGGTTTGGAGCATTGTGATGACAGAGGTCATGGATCATTTTGATTTCAAGGAGCATGGAGCATTGTGATGACAAGGGCATGAAGTAATGTGATGCCAATGTTCATGGAGGATTGTGAATGACAATGGTAAAGAAGTATTGTGATGACAAGCAGATGGAGCATTGTGATGACAAGTCATGGAGCATTTTGCTGACATAGGCATGGAGCATTGTGATGACAAGGGTCATGGTACACTGCGATGACAATTGTCAGAGAGCATTGTGATTAGAGGGGTTATGGAACATGGTGATGAGAAATGTCATGGAGCATTGTGATGAGAAGACCATGGATAATTGTGATGATGAGCGTCATGGGGCGTTGTGAGGACAAGTGATATGGAACATTTTGATCACAAGGGTTTGGAGGATTGTGATGACAGAGGTCATGGAGCATGTTGATTTCATTGTGATGACAATAGCATGAAGCATTATGATGATGGGCATGGTGCATTGTGATGACAGGGTTCATGGAGCATTGAGATGACAAGGGCATGGAGCATTGTGATGAGAAAGCCATGGAACATTCTGATGACATGTGTCATGGAGCTTTGTGATGACCAGGACATGGAGCATTGTGAATACAGGTGTCTTGGAGCACTGTGATGACAAGGGCATGGAACATTGGTCTGAAAAGTTTCTTGGATTATTGTGATGAGAGTGGGCATGGAGCATTTTGAGGACAAGGGCACGGAACACTGTGATACATGGGTCATGGAGCATTGTAATGAGAAGGGCATGAAGCATTGTGATGAGAAGCGCATCAAGCATTGTGATGACAAGCGTCATGGAGTTTGTGATGAAAAGGGCATGGAGCAATGTGATAAGAGGGTTCATGGAGCATTGTGATGACAATGGCATGGCACACTGTGATGCCAAGGGTCATGGAGGTTTGTGATGACAAAGGTCATGGAGCATTTTGATGACAAGTGTGTGGTGCACTGTGATGAGAAGGGCAGGGAGCATTGTAGTGAAAGTGTCATGGAGCAATTTGATGAATAGGGTCATGGAATATTTTGATGACAAGTGTTATGGAACATTGTGATGTCAGGAGTGATGGAGCATTGTGATGATAAGGGCATGTAGCATTGTGATGACAGGGGTCATGGAGCTTTGTGATCACAAGGGCATGGAACATTGTCATTACAGGGTTTTTGGAGCATTGTGATGAAAAGGGCATGGACCATTGTGATGAAATAACACGGAGCCTTGTCATGACAGGGTTCAAGGAGCATACTGACGACAAGTGTCAGGGAGCATTGTGATGACAAGTGTATTGAGCATTGTGATGACAAAGGCATGGAGCATTGTGATGAGAAGACCATGGATCATTGTGATGAGGAGCATCATGGGGTGTTGTGTTGACAAGTGTTATGGAACAATGTGATCACAAGGGTTTGGGGCATTATGATGACAGAGGTCTTGGTGCATTTTGATTTCATTGTGATGGCAAGAGCATGAAGCATTATGATGAAGGGCATGGTGCATTGTGATGACAGGGTTCATGGAGCATTGAGATGAAAAGCGGCATGGAGATTTGTGATTGCAGGGGTCTTGGAGAATTGTGATGACAAGGGCATGGAGCCTTGTGATGACAAGACCGTGGAACATTGTGATGTCAGGGGTCATGGAGCATAAGTCTGCAATGTTTCATGGATTATTTTGATGAGCGTGGACATGGAGCATTGTGAAGAAAAGGCCACGGAACACTGTGATACATGGGTCATGGAGGACTGTAATGACAAAGCCATGGAGTATTTTGATGAGAAGGGCACCGAGAATTGTGATGACAAGCGTCATGGAGCACTGTGATGCCACGGGTCATGGAGCTTTGTGATGACAAAGGTTATGGAGCATTTTGATGATAAGGGCGTTGTGCATTGTGATGAGAAGGGTAGGAAGCATTGTGATGACAGGATCAAGGAGCAATTTGATGAAAAGCGTCAAGGAATATTTTGATGACAGAGGTTATGGAACAATGTGATGTCAGGGGTCATGGAGCATTGTGAGGATAAGGGCATGTAGCACTGTGATGACAGGGGTCATGGAACATTGTGATGACAGGGTTGAGGGATTATTGTGATGACTAGTGATGGAACCTTGTGATATCAGTTGTCAGAGAGCATTTTGATGAGAAGTGAATGGAGCATTGTGATGACAAGTTTTATGGAGCAATGTGATGACAATGTTGTAGAGCATTGTGTTGACAAGCACATGGCTTATTGTGATGACATGGGTCATGGAGCATTTTGCTGACATGGGCATGGAGCATTGTGATGACAAGGGTCATGGAGCATTGGGCTGACAAAGGAATGGAGCATTGTGATGACATGGGTCAAGGAGCTTTGTGATGAAAAGTTCATGGAGCATTGTGGTGACAAATGTCACAGAGCCTTGTGATGACGAGGGCATGGACCCTTGTGTTGACAAAAGTCATGAAGCATTGTGATGACTGGAGTCACGGAACATTGTGATGACAGCGGTCATGGAGCATTGTGATGACAAGGGCATGGAGTATTGTGATGAAAAGGTCATGGAGTATTGTGAAGACAGGTGTCAGGGAGCATTGTGATGACATATGTCATGCTCCATTGTGATGACAATGGAATGGAGCATTGTGATGCCAAGTGTCATGGAGCATTGTGATGAGAAGGGCTTCGAGCAATGTGATGAGAAGGCCATGGAGCCTTCTGATGACATGTGTCATGGAGCTTTGTGATGAAAAGGGCATGGAGCATTGTGATTACAGGGGTCTTGGAGCATTGTGATGACAAGTGTCATGGAGCCTTGTGATGACAACACCGTGGAACATTGTGATGGCAGTGATCATGGAGCATTGTTATGACAGGGGTAATGGAGCATTCTGATGACAAGGGCATGCATGGATCATTGGTCTGAAATGTTTCATGGATTATTTTGATGGGAGTGGGCATGGAGCATTGTGATGACAAGGGCACGGATCACTGTGATACATGAGTCAGGGAGGATTGTAATGACAGGGACATGGAGAATTGTGATGAGAAGTGAATCGAGCATTTTGATGACAAGCGTCATGGAGCATTGTGATGACAACGGCATTGAGCAATGTGATGAGAGGGTTCATGGAGCATTGTGATGACAAGAGCATGGAGCATTGTGATGCCAAGGATCAAGGAGCTTTGTGATGACAAAGGTCATGGAGCATTTTAATGACAAGGGCGTGGTGCATTGTGATGAGAAGGGCATGGAGCTTGCTATGACAGTGGTCATGGAGCATTGCGATGACAAGTGCATGTAGAATTGTGATGACAAGAGCATGTAACATTGCGATGAGAAATGTCAGGCAGCATTGTTATGAGGAGGACGTGGAGAAATGTGATGACAAGGGACTTGGAGCATTGTGATGACCAGGGCATGGAGCATTGTGATGGCAAAATCGTGGAGCATTGTGATGAGAAGACCATGGATAATTGTAATGACGAGCGTCATGGAGCACTGTAATGACAAGGGGCATGAAGCATTGTGATGATAGGTGTCATGGAGCATTGTGATGACAGGGGTCATGGAGCATTCTGATGACAAGGCTCATGGAGCATTCTGATGACAAGCTCGTGGAGTATTGTGATGACAATGGCGTGGAGCATTGTGATGAAAAGGGCATGGAGCATTGTGATGAAAAAGGCATGGAGACTTTTCATGATAGGTTTCAAGGAGCATTTTGATGACAAGTGTCAGGGAGCATTGTGATGACATGTGTATTGAGCATTGTGATGACAAAGTTCATGGAGCATTGTGATGACAAGTGCATGGATTATTGTGATGAAAGGAATCATGGAGCGTTTTGATGACAAGTGTTATGGAAAATTGTGATCACAAGGGTTTGGAGCATTGTGATGACAGAGGTCATGGATCATTTTGATTTCAAGGAGCATGGAGCATTGTGATGACAAGGGCATGAAGTAATGTGATGCCAATGTTCATGGAGGATTGTGAATGACAATGGTAAAGAAGTATTGTGATGACAAGCAGATGGAGCATTGTGATGACAAGTCATGGAGCATTTTGCTGACATAGGCATGGAGCATTGTGATGACAAGGGTCATGGTACACTGCGATGACAATTGTCAGAGAGCATTGTGATTAGAGGGGTTATGGAACATGGTGATGACAAATGTCATGGAGCATTGTGATGAGAAGACCATGGATAATTGTGATGATGAACGTCATGGGGCGTTGTGAGGACAAGTGATATGGAACATTTTGATCACAATGGTTTGGAGCATTGTGATGACAGAGGTCATGGAGCATGTTGATTTCATTGTGACGACAATAGCATGAAGCATTATGATGATGGGCATGGTGCATTGTGATGACAGGGTTCATGGAGCATTGAGATGACAAGGGCATGGAGCATTGTGATGAGAAAGCCATGGAGCATTGTGATGACATGTGTCATGGAGCTTTGTGATGACCAGGACATGGAGCATTGTGAATACAGGGGTCTTGGAGCACTGTGATGACAAGGGTCATGGGGAAGTGTTATGACAAGGCCATGGAATATTGTGATGCCAGCGGTCATGGAGCATTGTTATGACAGGGGCAATGGAGCATTGTGATGACAAGGGCATGGAACATTGGTCTGAAAAGTTTCATGGATTTTTGTGATGAGAGTGGGCATGGAGCATTGTGATGACAAGGGCACGGAACACTGTGATACATGGGTCATGGAGCATTGTAATGAGAAGGGCATGAAGCATTGTGATGAGAAGCGCATCAAGCATTGTGATGACAAGCGTCATGGAGCTTTGTGATGAAAAGGGCATGGAGCAATGTGATAAGAGGGTTCATGGAGCATTGTGATGACAATGGCATGGAACACTGTGATGCCAAGGGTCATGGAGGTTTGTGATGACAAAGGTCATGGAGCATTTTGATGACAAGTGTGTGGTGCACTGTGATGAGAAGGGCAGGGAGCATTGTGATGAAAGGTTCATGGAGCAATTTGATGAATAGGGTCATGGAATATTTTGATGACAAGTGTTATGGAACATTGTGATGTCAGGAGTGATGGAGCATTGTGATGATAAGGGCATGTAGCATTGTGATGACAGGGGTCATGGAGCTTTGTGATCACAAGGGCATGGAGCATTGTCATTACAGGGTTCTTGGAGCATTGTGATGAAAAGGGCATGGACCATTGTGATGAAATAACACGGCGCCTTGTCATGACAGGGTTCAAGGAGCATACTGACGACAAGTGTCAGGGAGCATTGTGATGACAAGTGTATTGAGCGTTGTGATGACAAAGGCATGGAGCATTGTGATGAGAAGACCATGGATCATTGTGATGAGGAGCATCATGGGGTGTTGTGATGACAAGTGTTATGGAACAATGTGATCACAAGGGTTTGGAGCATTGTGAAAACACAGGTCATGGAGCATTTTGATTTCATTGTGATGACAATAGCATGAAGCATTATGATGATGGGCATGGTGCATTGTGATGACAGGGTTCATGGTGTTTTGAGATGAAAAGGGGCATGGAGCATTGGTCTGACA
Organism: Mesoplodon bidens; assembly: GCF_964165515.1. NCBI lineage: Eukaryota > Metazoa > Chordata > Mammalia > Artiodactyla > Ziphiidae > Mesoplodon > Mesoplodon bidens. The sequence goes on from NW_027672215.1 coordinate 23,996, forward strand.
AGTTTCATGGATTATTGTGATGACAGTGGACATGGCGCATTGTGATGACAAGGGCATGGAATATTGTGATGACAAGGTCACAGAGTATTGTGAAGACAGGTGTCAGGGAGCATTGTGATGTCATAGGTCATGGTCCAATGTGATGACAATGGCATGAAGCATTGTGATGCCATGTGTCATGGAGGATTGTGATGACAAAGGTAATGGAGCATTGTGATGACAAGGGCTTGGAGCATTGTGATGACAAGGGCCATTGAGAATTTTGATGACAAGGTCGTGAAGCATTGAGATTACAAGCGCATGGAGCTTGCTATGACAGGGGTCATGGAGCATTGCAATGAGAAGTGCATGGAGAATTGTGATGTCAAGAGCATGAAATATTGTGATGAGTAGTGTCATGGAACATTGTGATGAAAAGGACGTGGTGAATTTTGATGACAAAGGACATGTAGCATTTTGATGACCAGGGCATGGAGCATTGTGATGGCAAAATCGTGGAGCATTGTGATGAGAAGACCATGGATAATTGTAATGACGAGCGTCATGGAGCACTGTAATGACGAGGGGCATGAAGCATTGTGATGATAGGTGTCATGGAGCATTGTGATGACAGGGGTCATGGAGCATTCTGATGACAAGGATCATGGAGCATTCTGATGACAAGCTCGTGGAGTACTGTGATGACAATGGCATGGAGCATTGTGATGAAAAGGGCATGGAGCATTGTGATGAAAAAAGGCATGGAGACTTTTCATGATAGGTTTCAAGGAGCATTTTGACGACAAGTGTCAGGGAGCATTGTGATGACATGTGTATTGAGCATTGTGATGACCAAGTTCATGGAGCATTGTGATGACAAGTGCATGGAGTATTGTGATGAAAGGAATCATGGAGCGTTTTGATGACAAGTGTTATGGAAAATTGTGATCACAAGGGTTTGGAGCATTGTGATGACAGAGGTCATGGATCATTTTGATTTCAAGGAGCATGGAGCATTGTGATGACAAGGGCATGAAGTAATGTGATGCCAATGTTCATGGAGGATTGTGAATGACAATGGTAAAGAAGTATTGTGATGACAAGCAGATGGAGCATTGTGATGACAAGTCATGGAGCATTTTGCTGACATAGGCATGGAGCATTGTGATGACAAGGGTCATGGTACACTGCGATGACAATTGTCAGAGAGCATTGTGATTAGAGGGGTTATGGAACATGGTGATGACAAATGTCATGGAGCATTGTGATGAGAAGACCATGGATAATTGTGATGATGAACGTCATGGGGCGTTGTGAGGAAAAGTGATATGGAACATTTTGATCACAAGGGTTTGGAGTATTGTGATGACAGAGGTCATGGAGCATGTTGATTTCATTGTGACGACAATAGCATGAAGCATTATGATGATGGGCATGGTGCATTGTGATGACAGGGTTCATGGAGCATTGAGATGACAAGGGCATGGAGCATTGTGATGAGAAAGCCATGGAGCATTGTGATGACATGTGTCATGGAGCTTTGTGATGACCAGGACATGGAGCATTGTGAATACAGGGGTCTTGGAGCACTGTGATGACAAGGGTCATGGGGAAGTGTTATGACAAGGCCATGGAATATTGTGATGCCAGCGGTCATGGAGCATTGTTATGACAGGGTCAATGGAGCATTGTGATGACAAGGGCATGGAACATTGGTCTGAAAAGTTTCATGGATTATTGTGATGAGAGTGGGCATGGAGCATTGTGATGACAAGGGCACGGAACACTGTGATACATGGGTCATGGAGCATTGTAATGAGAAGGGCATGAAGCATTGTGATGAGAAGCGCATCAAGCATTGTGATGACAAGCGTCATGGAGCTTTGTGATGAAAAGGGCATGGAGCAATGTGATAAGAGGGTTCATGGAGCATTGTGATGACAATGGCATGGAACACTGTGATGCCAAGGGTCATGGAGGTTTGTGATGACAAAGGTCATGGAGCATTTTGATGACAAGTGTGTGGTGCACTGTGATGAGAAGGGCAGGGAGCATTGTGATGAAAGGTTCATGGAGCAATTTGATGAATAGGGTCATGGAATATTTTGATGACAAGTGTTATGGAACATTGTGATGTCAGGAGTGATGGAGCATTGTGATGATAAGGGCATGTAGCATTGTGATGACAGGGGTCATGGAGCTTTGTGATCACAAGGGCATGGAGCATTGTCATTACAGGGTTCTTGGAGCATTGTGATGAAAAGGGCATGGACCATTGTGATGAAATAACACGGCGCCTTGTCATGACAGGGTTCAAGGAGCATACTGACGACAAGTGTCAGGGAGCATTGTGATGACAAGTGTATTGAGCATTGTGATGACAAAGGCATGGAGCATTGTGATGAGAAGACCATGGATCATTGTGATGAGGAGCATCATGGGGTGTTGTGATGACAAGTGTTATGGAACAATGTGATCACAAGGGTTTGGAGCATTGTGAAAACACAGGTCATGGAGCATTTTGATTTCATTGTGATGACAATAGCATGAAGCATTATGATGATGGGCATGGTGCATTGTGATGACAGGGTTCATGGTGTTTTGAGATGAAAAGGGGCATGGAGCATTGGTCTGACAAGTTTCATGGATTATTGTGATGACAGTGGACATGGCGCATTGTGATGACAAGGGCATGGAATATTGTGATGACAAGGTCACAGAGTATTGTGAAGACAGGTGTCAGGGAGCATTGTGATGTCATAGGTCATGGTCCAATGTGATGACAATGGCATGAAGCATTGTGATGCGATGTGTCATGGAGGATTGTGATGACAAAGGTAATGGAGCATTGTGATGACGAGGGCTTGGAGCATTGTGATGACAAGGGCCATTGAGAATTTTGATGACAAGGTCGTGAAGCATTGAGATTACAAGTGCATGGAGCTTGCTATGACAGGGGTCATGGATCATTGCAATGAGAAGTGCATGGAGAATTGTGATGTCAAGAGCATGAAATATTGTGATGAGTAGTGTCATGGAACATTGTGATGAAAAGGACGTGGTGAATTTTGATGACAAAGGACATGTAGCATTTTGATGACCAGGGCATGGAGCATTGTGATGGCAAAATCGTGGAGCATTGTGATGAGAAGACCATGGATAATTGTAATGACGAGCGTCATGGAGCACTGTAATGACGAGGGGCATGAAGCATTGTGATGATAGGTGTCATGGAGCATTGTGATGACAGGGGTCATGGAGCATTCTGATGACAAGGCTCATGGAGCATTCTGATGACAAGCTCGTGGAGTATTGTGATGACAATGGCATGGAGCATTGTGATGAAAAGGGCATGGAGCATTGTGATGAAAAAGGCATGGAGACTTTTCATGATAGGTTTCAAGGAGCATTTTGACGACAAGTGTCAGGGAGCATTGTGATGACATGTGTATTGAGCATTGTGATGACAAAGTTCATGGAGCATTGTGATGACAAGTGCATGGAGTATTGTGATGAAAGGAATCATGGAGCGTTTTGATGACAAGTGTTATGGAAAATTGTGATCACAAGGGTTTGGAGCATTGTGATGACAGAGGTCATGGATCATTTTGATTTCAAGGAGCATGGAGCATTGTGATGACAAGGGCATGAAGTAATGTGATGCCAATGTTCATGGAGGATTGTGAATGACAATGGTAAAGAAGTATTGTGATGACAAGCAGATGGAGCATTGTGATGAGAAGTCATGCAGCATTTTGCTGACATAGGCATGGAGCATTGTGATGACAAGGGTCATGGTACACTGCGATGACAATTGTCAGAGAGCATTGTGATTAGAGGGGTTATGGAACATGGTGATGACAAATGTCATGGAGCATTGTGATGAGAAGACCATGGATAATTGTGATGATGAACGTCATGGGGCGTTGTGAGGACAAGTGATATGGAACATTTTGATCACAAGGGTTTGGAGCATTGTGATGACAGAGGTCATGGAGCATGTTGATTTCATTGTGACGACAATAGCATGAAGCATTATGATGATGGGCATGGTGCATTGTGATGACAGGGTTCATGGAGCATTGAGATGACAAGGGCATGGAGCATTGTGATGAGAAAGCCATGGAGCATTCTGATGACATGTGTCATGGAGCTTTGTGATGACCAGGACATGGAGCAGTGTGAATACAGGGGTCTTGGAGCACTGTGATGACAAGGGTCATGGGGAAGTGTTATGACAAGGCCATGGAATATTGTGATGCCAGGGGTCATGGAGCATTGTTATGACAGGGTCAATGGAGCATTGTGATGACAAGGGCATGGAACATTGGTCTGAAAAGTTTCATATATTGTTGTGATGAGAGGGGGCATGGAGCATTGTGATGACAAGGGCACGGAACACTGTGATACATGGGTCATGGAGCATTGTAATGAGAAGGGCATGAAGCATTGTGATGAGAAGCGCATCAAGCATTGTGATGACAAGCGTCATGGAGCTTTGTGATGAAAAGGGCATGGAGCAATGTGATAAGAGGGTTCATGGAGCATTGTGATGACAATGGCATGGAACACTGTGATGCCAAGGGTCATGGAGGTTTGTGATGACAAAGGTCATGGAGCATTTTGATGACAAGTGTGTGGTGCACTGTGATGAGAAGGGCAGGGAGCATTGTGATGAAAGGGTCATGGAGCAATTTGATGAATAGGGTCATGGAATATTTTGATGACAAGTGTTATGGAACATTGTGATGTCAGGAGTGATGGAGCATTGTGATGATAAGGGCATGTAGCATTGTGATGACAGGGGTCATGGAGCTTTGTGATCACAAGGGCATGGAGCATTGTCATTACAGGGTTCTTGGAGCATTGTGATGAAAAGGGCATGGACCATTGTGATGAAATAACACGGCGCCTTGTCATGACAGGGTTCAAGGAGCATACTGACGACAAGTGTCAGGGAGCATTGTGATGACAAGTGTATTGAGCATTGTGATGACAAAGGCATGGAGCATTGTGATGAGAAGACCATGGATCATTGTGATGAGGAGCATCATGGGGTGTTGTGATGACAAGTGTTATGGAACAATGTGATCACAAGGGTTTGGAGCATTGTGAAAACACAGGTCATGGAGCATTTTGATTTCATTGTGATGACAATAGCATGAAGCATTATGATGATGGGCATGGTGCATTGTGATGACAGGGTTCATGGTGTTTTGAGATGAAAAGGGGCATGGAGCATTGGTCTGACAAGTTTCATGGATTATTGTGATGACAGTGGACATGGCGCATTGTGATGACAAGGGCATGGAATATTGTGATGACAAGGTCACAGAGTATTGTGAAGACAGGTGTCAGGGAGCATTGTGATGTCATAGGTCATGGTCCAATGTGATGACAATGGCATGAAGCATTGTGATGCCATGTGTCATGGAGGATTGTGATGACAAAGGTAATGGAGCATTGTGATGACAAGGGCTTGGAGCATTGTGATGACAAGGGCCATTGAGAATTTTGATGACAAGGTCGTGAAGCATTGAGATTACAAGCGCATGGAGCTTGCTATGACAGGGGTCATGGAGCATTGCAATGAGAAGTGCATGGAGAATTGTGATGTCAAGAGCATGAAATATTGTGATGAGTAGTGTCATGGAACATTGTGATGAAAAGGACGTGGTGAATTTTGATGACAAAGGACATGTAGCATTTTGATGACCAGGGCATGGAGCATTGTGATGGCAAAATCGTGGAGCATTGTGATGAGAAGACCATGGATAATTGTAATGACGAGCGTCATGGAGCACTGTAATGACGAGGGGCATGAAGCATTGTGATGATAGGTGTCATGGAGCATTGTGATGACAGGGGTCATGGAGCATTCTGATGACAAGGCTCATGGAGCATTCTGATGACAAGCTCGTGGAGTATTGTGATGACAATGGCATGGAGCATTGTGATGAAAAGGGCATGGAGCATTGTGATGAAAAAGGCATGGAGACTTTTCATGATAGGTTTCAAGGAGCATTTTGACGACAAGTGTCAGGGAGCATTGTGATGACATTTGTATTGAGCATAGTGATGACAAAGTTCATGGAGCATTGTGATGACAAGTGCATGGAGTATTGTGATGAAAGGAATCATGGAGCGTTTTGATGACAAGTGTTATGAAAAATTGTGATCACAAGGGTTTGGAGCATTGTGATGACAGAGGTCATGGATCATTTTGATTTCAAGGAGCATGGAGCATTGTGATGACAAGGGCATGAATTAATGTGATGCCAATGTTCATGGAGGATTGTGAATGACAATGGTAAAGAAGTATTGTGATGACAAGCGCATGGAGCATTGTGATGACAAGTCATGGAGCATTTTGCTGACATAGGCATGGAGCATTGTGATGACAAGGGTCATGGTACACAGCGATGACAATTGTCAGAGAGCATTGTGATTAGAGGGGTTATGGAACATGGTGATGACAAATGTCATGGAGCATTGTGACGAGAAGACCATGGATAATTGTGATGATGAGCGTCATGGGGCGTTGTGAGGACAAGTGATATGGAACATTTTGATCACAAGGGTTTGGAGGATTGTGATGACACAGGTCATGGAGCATGTTGATTTCATTGTGATGACAATAGCATGAAGCATTATGATGATGGGCATGGTGCATTGTGATGACAGGGTTCATGGAGCATTGAGATGACAAGGGCATGGAGCATTGTGATGAGAAAGCCATGGAACATTCTGATGACATGTGTCATGGAGCTTTGTGATGACCAGGACTTGGAGCATTGTGAATACAGGGGTGTTGGAGCACTGTGATGACAAGGGCATGGAACATTGGTCTGAAAAGTTTCTTGGATTATTGTGATGAGAGTGGGCATGGAGCATTTTGAGGACAAGGGCACGGAACACTGTGATACATGGGTCATGGAGCATTGTAATGAGAAGGGCATGAAGCATTGTGATGAGAAGCGCATCAAGCATTGTGATGACAAGCGTCATGGAGCTTTGTGATGAAAAGGGCATGGAGCAATGTGATAAGAGGGTTCATGGAGCATTGTGATGACAATGGCATGGAACACTGTGATGCCAAGGGTCATGGAAGTTTGTGATGACAAAGGTCATGGAGCATTTTGATGACAAGTGTGTGGTGCACTGTGATGAGAAGGGCAGGGAGCATTGTAGTGAAAGGGTCATGGAGCAATTTGATGAATAGGGTCATGGAATATTTTGATGACAAGTGTTATGGAACATTGTGATGTCAGGAGTGATGGAGCATTGTGATGATAAGGGCATGTAGCATTGTGATGACAGGGGTCATGGAGCTTTGTGATCACAAGGGCATGGAACATTGTCATTACAGGGTTCTTGGAGCATTGTGATGAAAAGGGCATGGACCATTGTGATGAAATAACACGGAGCCTTGTCATGACAGGGTTCAAGGAGCATACTGACGACAAGTGTCAGGGAGCATTGTGATGACAAGTGTATTGAGCATTGTGATGACAAAGGCATGGAGCATTGTGATGAGAAGACCATGGATCATTGTGATGAGGAGCATCATGGGGTGTTGTGATGACAAGTGTTATGGAACAATGTGATCACAAGGGTTTGGGGCATTATGATGTCAGAGGTCTTGGTGCATTTTGATTTCATTGTGATGGCAAGAGCATGAAGCATTATGATGAAGGGCATGGTGCATTGTGATGACAGGGTTCATGGAGCATTGAGATGAAAAGCGGCATGGAGATTTGTGATTGCAGGGGTCTTGGAGAATTGTGATGACAAGGGCATGGAGCCTTGTGATGACAAGACCGTGGAACATTGTGATGTCAGGGGTCATGGAGCATAAGTCTGAAATGTTTCATGGATTATTTTGATGAGCGTGGACATGGAGCATTGTGAAGAAAAGGCCACGGAACACTGTGATACATGGGTCATGGAGGACTGTAATGACAAAGCCATGGAGTATTTTGATGAGAAGGGCACCGAGCATTGTGATGACAAGCGTCATGGAGCACTGTGATGCCACGGGTCATGGAGCTTTGTGATGACAAAGGTTATGGAGCATTTTGATGATAAGGGCGTTGTGCATTGTGATGAGAAGGGTAGGAAGCATTGTGATGACAGGATCAAGGAGCAATTTGATGAAAAGCGTCAAGGAATATTTTGATGACAGAGGTTATGGAACATTGTGATGTCAGGGGTCATGGAGCATTGTGAGGATAAGGGCATGTAGCACTGTGATGACAGGGGTCATGGAACATTGTGATGACAGGGTTGAGGGATTATTGTGATGACTAGTGATGGAACCTTGTGATATCAGTTGTCAGAGAGCATTTTGATGAGAAGTGAATGGAGCATTGTGATGACAAGTTTTATGGAGCAATGTGATGACAATGTTGTAGAGCATTGTGTTGACAAGCACATGGCTTATTGTGATGACATGGGTCATGGAGCATTTTGCTGACATGGGCATGGAGCATTGTGATGACAAGGGTCATGGAGCATTGGGCTGACAAAGGAATGGAGCATTGTGATGACATGGGTCAAGGAGCTTTGTGATGAAAAGTTCATGGAGCATTGTGGTGACAAATGTCACAGAGCCTTGTGATGACGAGGGCATGGACCCTTGTGTTGACAAAAGTCATGAAGCATTGTGATGACTGGAGTCACGGAACATTGTGATGACAGCGGTCATGGAGCATTGTGATGACAAGGGCATGGAGTATTGTGATGAAAAGGTCATGGAGTATTGTGAAGACAGGTGTCAGGGAGCATTGTGATAACATATGTCATGCTCCATTGTGATGACAATGGAATGGAGCATTGTGATGCCAAGTGTCATGGAGCATTGTGATGAGAAGGGCTTCGAGCAATGTGATGAGAAGGCCATGGAGCCTTCTGATGACATGTGTCATGGAGCTTTGTGATGAAAAGGGCATGGAGCATTGTGATTACAGGGGTCTTGGAGCATTGTGATGACAAGTGTCATGGAGCCTTGTGATGACAACACCGTGGAACATTGTGATGGCAGTGATCATGGAGCATTGTTATGACAGGGTTAATGGAGCATTCTGATGACAAGGGCATGGATCATTGGTCTGAAATGTTTCATGGATTATTTTGATGGGAGTGGGCATGGAGCATTGTGATGACAAGGGCACGGATCACTGTGATACATGAGTCAGGGAGGATTGTAATGACAGGGACATGGAGAATTGTGATGAGAAGTGAATCGAGCATTTTGATGACAAGCGTCATGGAGCATTGTGATGACAACGGCATTGAGCAATGTGATGAGAGGGTTCATGGAGCATTGTGATGACAATAGCATGGAGCATTGTGATGCCAAGGATCAAGGAGCTTTGTGATGACAAAGGTCATGGAGCATTTTAATGACAAGGGCGTGGTGCATTGTGATGAGAAGGGCATGGAGCTTGCTATGACAGGGGTCATGGAGCATTGCGATGACAAGTGCATGTAGAATTGTGATGACAAGAGCATGTAACATTGCGATGAGAAATGTCAGGCAGCATTGTTATGAGGAGGACGTGGAGAAATGTGATGACAAGGGACTTGGAGCATTGTGATGACCAGGGCATGGAGCATTGTGATGGCAAAATCGTGGAGCATTGTGATGAGAAGACCATGGATAATTGTAATGACGAGCGTCATGGAGCACTGTAATGACAAGGGGCATGAAGCATTGTGATGATAGGTGTCATGGAGCATTGTGATGACAGGGGTCATGGAGCATTCTGATGACAAGGCTCATGGAGCATTCTGATGACAAGCTCGTGGAGTGTTGTGATGACAATGGCGTGGAGCATTGTGATGAAAAGGGCATGGTGCATTGTGTTGAAAAAGGCATGGAGACTTTTCATGATAGGTTTCAAGGAGCATTTTGATGACAAGTGTCAGGGAGCATTGTGATGACATGTGTATTGAGCATTGTGATGACAAAGTTCATGGAGCATTGTGATGACAAGTGCATGGAGTATTGTGATGAAAGGAATCATGGAGCGTTTTGATGACAAGTGTTATGGAAAATTGTGATCACAAGGGTTTGGAGCATTGTGATGACAGAGGTCATGGATCATTTTGATTTCAAGGAGCATGGAGCATTGTGATGACAAGGGCATGAAATAATGTGATGCCAATGTTCATGGAGGATTGTGAATGACAATGGTAAAGAAGTATTGTGATGACAAGCAGATGGAGCATTGTGATGACAAGTCATGGAGCATTTTGCTGACATAGGCATGGAGCATTGTGATGACAAGGGTCATGGTACACTGCGATGACAATTGTCAGAGAGCATTGTGATTAGAGGGGTTATGGAACATGGTGATGACAAATGTCATGGAGCATTGTGATGAGAAGACCATGGATAATTGTGATGATGAACGTCATGGGGCGTTGTGAGGACAAGTGATATGGAACATTTTGATCACAAGGGTTTGGAGCATTGTGATGACAGAGGTCATGGAGCATGTTGATTTCATTGTGACGACAATAGCATGAAGCATTATGATGATGGGCATGGTGCATTGTGATGACAGGGTTCATGGAGCATTGAGATGACAAGGGCATGGAGCAGTGTGAATACAGTGGTCTTGGAGCACTGTGATGACAAGGGTCATGGGGAAGTTTTATGACAAGGCCATGGAATATTGTGATGCCAGGGGTCATGGAGCATTGTTATGACAGGGTCAATGGAGCATTGTGATGACAAGGGCATGGAACATTGGTCTGAAAAGTTTCATGGATTGTTGTGATGAGAGGGGGCATGGAGCATTGTGATGACAAGGGCACGGAACACTGTGATACATGGGTCATGGAGCATTGTAATGAGAAGGGCATGAAGCATTGTGATGAGAAGCGCATCAAGCATTGTGATGACAAGCGTCATGGAGCTTTGTGATGAAAAGGGCATGGAGCAATGTGATAAGAGGGTTCATGGAGCATTGTGATGACAATGGCATGGAACACTGTGATGCCAAGGGTCATGGAGGTTTGTGATGACAAAGGTCATGGAGCATTTTGATGACAAGTGTGTGGTGCACTGTGATGAGAAGGGCAGGGAGCATTGTGATGAAAGGGTCATGGAGCAATTTGATGAATAGGGTCATGGAATATTTTGATGACAAGTGTTATGGAACATTGTGATGTCAGGAGTGATGGAGCATTGTGATGATAAGGGCATGTAGCATTGTGATGACAGGGGTCATGGAGCTTTGTGATCACAAGGGCATGGAGCATTGTCATTACAGGGTTCTTGGAGCATTGTGATGAAAAGGGCATGGACCATTGTGATGAAATAACACGGCGCCTTGTCATGACAGGGTTCAAGGAGCATACTGACGACAAGTGTCAGGGAGCATTGTGATGACAAGTGTATTGAGCATTGTGATGACAAAGGCATGGAGCATTGTGATGAGAAGACCATGGATCATTGTGATGAGGAGCATCATGGGGTGTTGTGATGACAAGTGTTATGGAACAATGTGATCACAAGGGTTTGGAGCATTGTGAAAACACAGGTCATGGAGCATTTTGATTTCATTGTGATGACAATAGCATGAAGCATTATGATGATGGGCATGGTGCATTGTGATGACAGGGTTCATGGTGTTTTGAGATGAAAAGGGGCATGGAGCATTGGTCTGACAAGTTTCATGGATTATTGTGATGACAGTGGACATGGCGCATTGTGATGACAAGGGCATGGAATATTGTGATGACAAGGTCACAGAGTATTGTGAAGACAGGTGTCAGGGAGCATTGTGATGTCATAGGTCATGGTCCAATGTGATGACAATGGCATGAAGCATTGTGATGCGATGTGTCATGGAGGATTGTGATGACAAAGGTAATGGAGCATTGTGATGACAAGGGCTTGGAGCATTGTGATGACAAGGGCCATTGAGAATTTTGATGACAAGGTCGTGAAGCATTGAGATTACAAGCGCATGGAGCTTGCTATGACAGGGGTCATGGAGCATTGCAATGACAAGTGCATGGAGAATTGTGATGTCAAGAGCATGAAATATTGTGATGAGTAGTGTCATGGAACATTGTGATGAAAAGGACGTGGTGAATTTTGATGACAAAGGACATGTAGCATTTTGATGACCAGGGCATGGAGCATTGTGATGGCAAAATCGTGGAGCATTGTGATGAGAAGACCATGGATAATTGTAATGACGAGCGTCATGGAGCACTGTAATGACGAGGGGCATGAAGCATTGTGATGATAGGTGTCATGGAGCATTGTGATGACAAGGCTCATGGGGCATTCTGATGACAAGCTCGTGGAGTACTGTGATGACAATGGCATGGAGCATTGTGATGAAAAGGGCATGGAGCATTGTGATGAAAAAGGCATGGAGACTTTTCATGATAGGTTTCAAGGAGCATTTTGACGACAAGTGTCAGGGAGCATTGTGATGACATGTGTATTGAGCATTGTGATGACCAAGTTCATGGAGCATTGTGATGACAAGTGCATGGAGTATTGTGATGAAAGGAATCATGGAGCATTTTGATGACAAGTGTTATGGAAAATTGTGATCACAAGGGTTTGGAGCATTGTGATGACATAGGTCATGGATCATTTTGATTTCAAGGAGCATGGAGCATTGAGATGACAAGGGCATGAATTAATGTGATGCCAATGTTCATGGAGGATTGTGAATGACAATGGTAAAGAAGTATTGTGATGACAAGCACATGGAGCATTGTGATGACAAGTCATGGAGCATTTTGCTGACATAGGCATGGAGCATTGTGATGACAAGGCTCATGGTACACTGCGATGACAATTGTCAGAGAGCATTGTGATTAGAGGGGTTATGGAACATGGTGATGACAAATGTCATGGAGCATTGTGATGAGAAGACCATGGATAATTGTGATGATGAACGTCATGGGGCGTTGTGAGGACAAGTGATATGGAACATTTTGATCACAATGGTTTGGAGCATTGTGATGACAGAGGTCATGGAGCATGTTGATTTCATTGTGACGACAATAGCATGAAGCATTATGATGATGGGCATGGTGCATTGTGATGACAGGGTTCATGGAGCATTGAGATGACAAGGGCATGGAGCATTGTGATGAGAAAGCCATGGAGTATTCTGATGACATGTGTCATGGAGCTTTGTGATGACCTGGACATGGAGCATTGTGAATACAGGGTCTTGGAGCACTGTGATGACAAGGGTCATGGGGAAGTGTTATGACAAGGCCATGGAATATTGTGATGCCAGGGGTCATGGAGCATTGTTATGACAGGGGCAATGGAGCATTGTGATGACAAGGGCATGGAACATTGGTCTGAAAAGTTTCATGGATTATTGTGATGAGAGTGGGCATGGAGCATTGTGATGACAAGGGCACGGAACACTGTGATACATGGGTCATGGAGCATTGTAATGAGAAGGGCATGAAGCATTGTGATGAGAAGCGCATCAAGCATTGTGATGACAAGCGTCATGGAGCTTTGTGATGAAAAGGGCATGGAGCAATGTGATAAGAGGGTTCATGGAGCATTGTGATGACAATGGCATGGAACACTGTGATGCCAAGGGTCATGGAGGTTTGTGATGACAAAGGTCATGGAGCATTTTGATGACAAGTGTGTGGTGCACTGTGATGAGAAGGGCAGGGAGCATTGTGATGAAAGGGTCATGGAGCAATTTGATGAATAGGGTCATGGAATATTTTGATGACAAGTGTTATGGAACATTGTGATGTCAGGAGTGATGGAGCATTGTGATGATAAGGGCATGTAGCATTGTGATGACAGGGGTCATGGAGCTTTGTGATCACAAGGGCATGGAGCATTGTCATTACAGGGTTCTTGGAGCATTGTGATGAAAAGGGCATGGACCATTGTGATGAAATAACACGGCGCCTTGTCATGACAGGGTTCAAGGAGCATACTGACGACAAGTGTCAGGGAGCATTGTGATGACAAGTGTATTGAGCATTGTGATGACAAAGGCATGGAGCATTGTGATGACAAGGGCCATTGAGAATTTTGATGACAAGGTCGTGAAGCATTGAGATTACAAGCGCATGGAGCTTGCTATGACAGGGTTCATGGAGCATTGCAATGAGAAGTGCATGGAGAATTGTGATGTCAAGAGCATGAAATATTGTGATGAGTAGTGTCATGGAACATTGTGATGAAAAGGACGTGGTGAATTTTGATGACAAAGGACATGTAGCATTTTGATGACCAGGGCATGGAGCATTGTGATGGCAAAATCGTGGAGCATTGTGATGAGAAGACCATGGATAATTGTAATGACGAGCGTCATGGAGCACTGTAATGACGAGGGGCATGAAGCATTGTGATGATAGGTGTCATGGAGCATTGTGATGACAGGGGTCATGGAGCATTCTGATGACAAGGCTCATGGAGCATTCTGATGACAAGCTCGTGGAGTACTGTGATGACAATGGCATGGAGCATTGTGATGAAAAGGGCATGGAGCATTGTGATGAAAAAGGCATGGAGACTTTTCATGATAGGTTTCAAGGAGCATTTTGACGACAAGTGTCAGGGAGCATTGTGATGACATGTGTATTGAGCATTGTGATGACCAAGTTCATGGAGCATTGTGATGACAAGTGCATGGAGTATTGTGATGAAAGGAATCATGGAGCGTTTTGATGACAAGTGTTATGAAAAATTGTGATCACAAGGGTTTGGAGCATTGTGATGACAGAGGTCATGGATCATTTTGATTTCAAGGAGCATGGAGCATTGTGATGACAAGGGCATGAAGTAATGTGATGCCAATGTTCATGGAGGATTGTGAATGACAATGGTAAAGAAGTATTGTGATGACAAGCACATGGAGCATTGTGATGACAAGTCATGGAGCATTTTGCTGACATAGGCATGGAGCATTGTGATGACAAGGGTCATGGTACACTGCGATGACAATTGTCAGAGAGCATTGTGATTAGAGGGGTTATGGAACATGGTGATGAGAAATGTCATGGAGCATTGTGATGAGAAGACCATGGATAATTGTGATGATGAGCGTCATGGGGCGTTGTGAGGACAAGTGATATGGAACATTTTGATCACAAGGGTTTGGAGGATTGTGATGACAGAGGTCATGGAGCATGTTGATTTCATTGTGATGACAATAGCATGAAGCATTATGATGATGGGCATGGTGCATTGTGATGACAGGGTTCATGGAGCATTGAGATGACAAGGGCATGGAGCATTGTGATGAGAAAGCCATGGAGCATTCTGATGACATGTGTCATGGAGCTTTGTGATGACCAGGACATGGAGCATTGTGAATACAGGTGTCTTGGAGCACTGTGATGACAAGGGCATGGAACATTGGTCTGAAAAGTTTCTTGGATTATTGTGATGAGAGTGGGCATGGAGCATTTTGAGGACAAGGGCACGGAACACTGTGATACATGGGTCATGGAGCATTGTAATGAGAAGGGCATGAAGCATTGTGATGAGAAGCGCATCAAGCATTGTGATGACAAGCGTCATGGAGTTTGTGATGAAAAGGGCATGGAGCAATGTGATAAGAGGGTTCATGGAGCATTGTGATGACAATGGCATGGCACACTGTGATGCCAAGGGTCATGGAGGTTTGTGATGACAAAGGTCATGGAGCATTTTGATGACAAGTGTGTGGTGCACTGTGATGAGAAGGGCAGGGAGCATTGTAGTGAAAGTGTCATGGAGCAATTTGATGAATAGGGTCATGGAATATTTTGATGACAAGTGTTATGGAACATTGTGATGTCAGGAGTGATGGAGCATTGTGATGATAAGGGCATGTAGCATTGTGATGACAGGGGTCATGGAGCTTTGTGATCACAAGGGCATGGAACATTGTCATTACAGGGTTCTTGGAGCATTGTGATGAAAAGGGCATGGACCATTGTGATGAAATAACACGGAGCCTTGTCATGACAGGGTTCAAGGAGCATACTGACGACAAGTGTCAGGGAGCATTGTGATGACAAGTGTATTGAGCATTGTGATGACAAAGGCATGGAGCATTGTGATGAGAAGACCATGGATCATTGTGATGAGGAGCATCATGGGGTGTTGTGTTGACAAGTGTTATGGAACAATGTGATCACAAGGGTTTGGGGCATTATGATGACAGAGGTCTTGGTGCATTTTGATTTCATTGTGATGGCAAGAGCATGAAGCATTATGATGAAGGGCATGGTGCATTGTGATGACAGGGTTCATGGAGCATTGAGATGAAAAGCGGCATGGAGATTTGTGATTGCAGGGGTCTTGGAGAATTGTGATGACAAGGGCATGGAGCCTTGTGATGACAAGACCGTGGAACATTGTGATGTCAGGGGTCATGGAGCATAAGTCTGCAATGTTTCATGGATTATTTTGATGAGCGTGGACATGGAGCATTGTGAAGAAAAGGCCACGGAACACTGTGATACATGGGTCATGGAGGACTGTAATGACAAAGCCATGGAGTATTTTGATGAGAAGGGCACCGAGAATTGTGATGACAAGCGTCATGGAGCACTGTGATGCCACGGGTCATGGAGCTTTGTGATGACAAAGGTTATGGAGCATTTTGATGATAAGGGCGTTGTGCATTGTGATGAGAAGGGTAGGAAGCATTGTGATGACAGGATCAAGGAGCAATTTGATGAAAAGCGTCAAGGAATATTTTGATGACAGAGGTTATGGAACAATGTGATGTCAGGGGTCATGGAGCATTGTGAGGATAAGGGCATGTAGCACTGTGATGACAGGGGTCATGGAACATTGTGATGACAGGGTTGAGGGATTATTGTGATGACTAGTGATGGAACCTTGTGATATCAGTTGTCAGAGAGCATTTTGATGAGAAGTGAATGGAGCATTGTGATGACAAGTTTTATGGAGCAATGTGATGACAATGTTGTAGAGCATTGTGTTGACAAGCACATGGCTTATTGTGATGACATGGGTCATGGAGCATTTTGCTGACATGGGCATGGAGCATTGTGATGACAAGGGTCATGGAGCATTGGGCTGACAAAGGAATGGAGCATTGTGATGACATGGGTCAAGGAGCTTTGTGATGAAAAGTTCATGGAGCATTGTGGTGACAAATGTCACAGAGCCTTGTGATGACGAGGGCATGGACCCTTGTGTTGACAAAAGTCATGAAGCATTGTGATGACTGGAGTCACGGAACATTGTGATGACAGCGGTCATGGAGCATTGTGATGACAAGGGCATGGAGTATTGTGATGAAAAGGTCATGGAGTATTGTGAAGACAGGTGTCAGGGAGCATTGTGATGACATATGTCATGCTCCATTGTGATGACAATGGAATGGAGCATTGTGATGCCAAGTGTCATGGAGCATTGTGATGAGAAGGGCTTCGAGCAATGTGATGAGAAGGCCATGGAGCCTTCTGATGACATGTGTCATGGAGCTTTGTGATGAAAAGGGCATGGAGCATTGTGATTACAGGGGTCTTGGAGCATTGTGATGACAAGTGTCATGGAGCCTTGTGATGACAACACCGTGGAACATTGTGATGGCAGTGATCATGGAGCATTGTTATGACAGGGGTAATGGAGCATTCTGATGACAAGGGCATGCATGGATCATTGGTCTGAAATGTTTCATGGATTATTTTGATGGGAGTGGGCATGGAGCATTGTGATGACAAGGGCACGGATCACTGTGATACATGAGTCAGGGAGGATTGTAATGACAGGGACATGGAGAATTGTGATGAGAAGTGAATCGAGCATTTTGATGACAAGCGTCATGGAGCATTGTGATGACAACGGCATTGAGCAATGTGATGAGAGGGTTCATGGAGCATTGTGATGACAAGAGCATGGAGCATTGTGATGCCAAGGATCAAGGAGCTTTGTGATGACAAAGGTCATGGAGCATTTTAATGACAAGGGCGTGGTGCATTGTGATGAGAAGGGCATGGAGCTTGCTATGACAGTGGTCATGGAGCATTGCGATGACAAGTGCATGTAGAATTGTGATGACAAGAGCATGTAACATTGCGATGAGAAATGTCAGGCAGCATTGTTATGAGGAGGACGTGGAGAAATGTGATGACAAGGGACTTGGAGCATTGTGATGACCAGGGCATGGAGCATTGTGATGGCAAAATCGTGGAGCATTGTGATGAGAAGACCATGGATAATTGTAATGACGAGCGTCATGGAGCACTGTAATGACAAGGGGCATGAAGCATTGTGATGATAGGTGTCATGGAGCATTGTGATGACAGGGGTCATGGAGCATTCTGATGACAAGGCTCATGGAGCATTCTGATGACAAGCTCGTGGAGTATTGTGATGACAATGGCGTGGAGCATTGTGATGAAAAGGGCATGGAGCATTGTGATGAAAAAGGCATGGAGACTTTTCATGATAGGTTTCAAGGAGCATTTTGATGACAAGTGTCAGGGAGCATTGTGATGACATGTGTATTGAGCATTGTGATGACAAAGTTCATGGAGCATTGTGATGACAAGTGCATGGATTATTGTGATGAAAGGAATCATGGAGCGTTTTGATGACAAGTGTTATGGAAAATTGTGATCACAAGGGTTTGGAGCATTGTGATGACAGAGGTCATGGATCATTTTGATTTCAAGGAGCATGGAGCATTGTGATGACAAGGGCATGAAGTAATGTGATGCCAATGTTCATGGAGGATTGTGAATGACAATGGTAAAGAAGTATTGTGATGACAAGCAGATGGAGCATTGTGATGACAAGTCATGGAGCATTTTGCTGACATAGGCATGGAGCATTGTGATGACAAGGGTCATGGTACACTGCGATGACAATTGTCAGAGAGCATTGTGATTAGAGGGGTTATGGAACATGGTGATGACAAATGTCATGGAGCATTGTGATGAGAAGACCATGGATAATTGTGATGATGAACGTCATGGGGCGTTGTGAGGACAAGTGATATGGAACATTTTGATCACAATGGTTTGGAGCATTGTGATGACAGAGGTCATGGAGCATGTTGATTTCATTGTGACGACAATAGCATGAAGCATTATGATGATGGGCATGGTGCATTGTGATGACAGGGTTCATGGAGCATTGAGATGACAAGGGCATGGAGCATTGTGATGAGAAAGCCATGGAGCATTGTGATGACATGTGTCATGGAGCTTTGTGATGACCAGGACATGGAGCATTGTGAATACAGGGGTCTTGGAGCACTGTGATGACAAGGGTCATGGGGAAGTGTTATGACAAGGCCATGGAATATTGTGATGCCAGCGGTCATGGAGCATTGTTATGACAGGGGCAATGGAGCATTGTGATGACAAGGGCATGGAACATTGGTCTGAAAAGTTTCATGGATTTTTGTGATGAGAGTGGGCATGGAGCATTGTGATGACAAGGGCACGGAACACTGTGATACATGGGTCATGGAGCATTGTAATGAGAAGGGCATGAAGCATTGTGATGAGAAGCGCATCAAGCATTGTGATGACAAGCGTCATGGAGCTTTGTGATGAAAAGGGCATGGAGCAATGTGATAAGAGGGTTCATGGAGCATTGTGATGACAATGGCATGGAACACTGTGATGCCAAGGGTCATGGAGGTTTGTGATGACAAAGGTCATGGAGCATTTTGATGACAAGTGTGTGGTGCACTGTGATGAGAAGGGCAGGGAGCATTGTGATGAAAGGTTCATGGAGCAATTTGATGAATAGGGTCATGGAATATTTTGATGACAAGTGTTATGGAACATTGTGATGTCAGGAGTGATGGAGCATTGTGATGATAAGGGCATGTAGCATTGTGATGACAGGGGTCATGGAGCTTTGTGATCACAAGGGCATGGAGCATTGTCATTACAGGGTTCTTGGAGCATTGTGATGAAAAGGGCATGGACCATTGTGATGAAATAACACGGCGCCTTGTCATGACAGGGTTCAAGGAGCATACTGACGACAAGTGTCAGGGAGCATTGTGATGACAAGTGTATTGAGCGTTGTGATGACAAAGGCATGGAGCATTGTGATGAGAAGACCATGGATCATTGTGATGAGGAGCATCATGGGGTGTTGTGATGACAAGTGTTATGGAACAATGTGATCACAAGGGTTTGGAGCATTGTGAAAACACAGGTCATGGAGCATTTTGATTTCATTGTGATGACAATAGCATGAAGCATTATGATGATGGGCATGGTGCATTGTGATGACAGGGTTCATGGTGTTTTGAGATGAAAAGGGGCATGGAGCATTGGTCTGACAAGTTTCATGGATTATTGTGATGACAGTGGACATGGCGCATTGTGATGACAAGGGCATGGAATATTGTGATGACAAGGTCACAGAGTATTGTGAAGACAGGTGTCAGGGAGCATTGTGATGTCATAGGTCATGGTCCAATGTGATGACAATGGCATGAAGCATTGTGATGCGATGTGTCATGGAGGATTGTGATGACAAAGGTAATGGAGCATTGTGATGACAAGGGCTTGGAGCATTGTGATGACAAGGGCCATTGAGAATTTTGATGACAAGGTCGTGAAGCATTGAGATTACAAGCGCATGGAGCTTGCTATGACAGGGGTCATGGAGCATTGCAATGAGAAGTGCATGGAGAATTGTGATGTCAAGAGCATGAAATATTGTGATGAGTAGTGTCATGGAACATTGTGATGAAAAGGACGTGGTGAATTTTGATGACAAAGGACATGTAGCATTTTGATGACCAGGGCATGGAGCATTGTGATGGCAAAATCGTGGAGCATTGTGATGAGAAGACCATGGATAATTGTAATGACGAGCGTCATGGAGCACTGTAATGACGAGGGGCATGAAGCATTGTGATGATAGGTGTCATGGAGCATTGTGATGACAAGGCTCATGGGGCATTCTGATGACAAGCTCGTGGAGTACTGTGATGACAATGGCATGGAGCATTGTGATGAAAAGGGCATGGAGCATTGTGATGAAAAAGGCATGGAGACTTTTCATGATAGGTTTCAAGGAGCATTTTGACGACAAGTGTCAGGGAGCATTGTGATGACATGTGTATTGAGCATTGTGATGACCAAGTTCATGGAGCATTGTGATGACAAGTGCATGGAGTATTGTGATGAAAGGAATCATGGAGCATTTTGATGACAAGTGTTATGGAAAATTGTGATCACAAGGGTTTGGAGCATTGTGATGACATAGGTCATGGATCATTTTGATTTCAAGGAGCATGGAGCATTGAGATGACAAGGGCATGAATTAATGTGATGCCAATGTTCATGGAGGATTGTGAATGACAATGGTAAAGAAGTATTGTGATGACAAGCACATGGAGCATTGTGATGACAAGTCATGGAGCATTTTGCTGACATAGGCATGGAGCATTGTGATGACAAGGCTCATGGTACACTGCGATGACAATTGTCAGAGAGCATTGTGATTAGAGGGGTTATGGAACATGGTGATGACAAATGTCATGGAGCATTGTGATGAGAAGACCATGGATAATTGTGATGATGAACGTCATGGGGCGTTGTGAGGACAAGTGATATGGAACATTTTGATCACAATGGTTTGGAGCATTGTGATGACAGAGGTCATGGAGCATGTTGATTTCATTGTGACGACAATAGCATGAAGCATTATGATGATGGGCATGGTGCATTGTGATGACAGGGTTCATGGAGCATTGAGATGACAAGGGCATGGAGCATTGTGATGAGAAAGCCATGGAGTATTCTGATGACATGTGTCATGGAGCTTTGTGATGACCTGGACATGGAGCATTGTGAATACAGGGTCTTGGAGCACTGTGATGACAAGGGTCATGGGGAAGTGTTATGACAAGGCCATGGAATATTGTGATGCCAGGGGTCATGGAGCATTGTTATGACAGGGGCAATGGAGCATTGTGATGACAAGGGCATGGAACATTGGTCTGAAAAGTTTCATGGATTATTGTGATGAGAGTGGGCATGGAGCATTGTGATGACAAGGGCACGGAACACTGTGATACATGGGTCATGGAGCATTGTAATGAGAAGGGCATGAAGCATTGTGATGAGAAGCGCATCAAGCATTGTGATGACAAGCGTCATGGAGCTTTGTGATGAAAAGGGCATGGAGCAATGTGATAAGAGGGTTCATGGAGCATTGTGATGACAATGGCATGGAACACTGTGATGCCAAGGGTCATGGAGGTTTGTGATGACAAAGGTCATGGAGCATTTTGATGACAAGTGTGTGGTGCACTGTGATGAGAAGGGCAGGGAGCATTGTGATGAAAGGGTCATGGAGCAATTTGATGAATAGGGTCATGGAATATTTTGATGACAAGTGTTATGGAACATTGTGATGTCAGGAGTGATGGAGCATTGTGATGATAAGGGCATGTAGCAT
Organism: Mesoplodon bidens; assembly: GCF_964165515.1. NCBI lineage: Eukaryota > Metazoa > Chordata > Mammalia > Artiodactyla > Ziphiidae > Mesoplodon > Mesoplodon bidens. Next base: position 46,404 of record NW_027672215.1, read on the forward strand.
TGTGATGACAGGGGTCATGGAGCTTTGTGATCACAAGGGCATGGAGCATTGTCATTACAGGGTTCTTGGAGCATTGTGATGAAAAGGGCATGGACCATTGTGATGAAATAACACGGCGCCTTGTCATGACAGGGTTCAAGGAGCATACTGACGACAAGTGTCAGGGAGCATTGTGATGACAAGTGTATTGAGCATTGTGATGACAAAGGCATGGAGCATTGTGATGACAAGGGCCATTGAGAATTTTGATGACAAGGTCGTGAAGCATTGAGATTACAAGCGCATGGAGCTTGCTATGACAGGGTTCATGGAGCATTGCAATGAGAAGTGCATGGAGAATTGTGATGTCAAGAGCATGAAATATTGTGATGAGTAGTGTCATGGAACATTGTGATGAAAAGGACGTGGTGAATTTTGATGACAAAGGACATGTAGCATTTTGATGACCAGGGCATGGAGCATTGTGATGGCAAAATCGTGGAGCATTGTGATGAGAAGACCATGGATAATTGTAATGACGAGCGTCATGGAGCACTGTAATGACGAGGGGCATGAAGCATTGTGATGATAGGTGTCATGGAGCATTGTGATGACAGGGGTCATGGAGCATTCTGATGACAAGGCTCATGGAGCATTCTGATGACAAGCTCGTGGAGTACTGTGATGACAATGGCATGGAGCATTGTGATGAAAAGGGCATGGAGCATTGTGATGAAAAAGGCATGGAGACTTTTCATGATAGGTTTCAAGGAGCATTTTGACGACAAGTGTCAGGGAGCATTGTGATGACATGTGTATTGAGCATTGTGATGACCAAGTTCATGGAGCATTGTGATGACAAGTGCATGGAGTATTGTGATGAAAGGAATCATGGAGCGTTTTGATGACAAGTGTTATGAAAAATTGTGATCACAAGGGTTTGGAGCATTGTGATGACAGAGGTCATGGATCATTTTGATTTCAAGGAGCATGGAGCATTGTGATGACAAGGGCATGAAGTAATGTGATGCCAATGTTCATGGAGGATTGTGAATGACAATGGTAAAGAAGTATTGTGATGACAAGCACATGGAGCATTGTGATGACAAGTCATGGAGCATTTTGCTGACATAGGCATGGAGCATTGTGATGACAAGGGTCATGGTACACTGCGATGACAATTGTCAGAGAGCATTGTGATTAGAGGGGTTATGGAACATGGTGATGAGAAATGTCATGGAGCATTGTGATGAGAAGACCATGGATAATTGTGATGATGAGCGTCATGGGGCGTTGTGAGGACAAGTGATATGGAACATTTTGATCACAAGGGTTTGGAGGATTGTGATGACAGAGGTCATGGAGCATGTTGATTTCATTGTGATGACAATAGCATGAAGCATTATGATGATGGGCATGGTGCATTGTGATGACAGGGTTCATGGAGCATTGAGATGACAAGGGCATGGAGCATTGTGATGAGAAAGCCATGGAGCATTCTGATGACATGTGTCATGGAGCTTTGTGATGACCAGGACATGGAGCATTGTGAATACAGGTGTCTTGGAGCACTGTGATGACAAGGGCATGGAACATTGGTCTGAAAAGTTTCTTGGATTATTGTGATGAGAGTGGGCATGGAGCATTTTGAGGACAAGGGCACGGAACACTGTGATACATGGGTCATGGAGCATTGTAATGAGAAGGGCATGAAGCATTGTGATGAGAAGCGCATCAAGCATTGTGATGACAAGCGTCATGGAGTTTGTGATGAAAAGGGCATGGAGCAATGTGATAAGAGGGTTCATGGAGCATTGTGATGACAATGGCATGGCACACTGTGATGCCAAGGGTCATGGAGGTTTGTGATGACAAAGGTCATGGAGCATTTTGATGACAAGTGTGTGGTGCACTGTGATGAGAAGGGCAGGGAGCATTGTAGTGAAAGTGTCATGGAGCAATTTGATGAATAGGGTCATGGAATATTTTGATGACAAGTGTTATGGAACATTGTGATGTCAGGAGTGATGGAGCATTGTGATGATAAGGGCATGTAGCATTGTGATGACAGGGGTCATGGAGCTTTGTGATCACAAGGGCATGGAACATTGTCATTACAGGGTTCTTGGAGCATTGTGATGAAAAGGGCATGGACCATTGTGATGAAATAACACGGAGCCTTGTCATGACAGGGTTCAAGGAGCATACTGACGACAAGTGTCAGGGAGCATTGTGATGACAAGTGTATTGAGCATTGTGATGACAAAGGCATGGAGCATTGTGATGAGAAGACCATGGATCATTGTGATGAGGAGCATCATGGGGTGTTGTGTTGACAAGTGTTATGGAACAATGTGATCACAAGGGTTTGGGGCATTATGATGACAGAGGTCTTGGTGCATTTTGATTTCATTGTGATGGCAAGAGCATGAAGCATTATGATGAAGGGCATGGTGCATTGTGATGACAGGGTTCATGGAGCATTGAGATGAAAAGCGGCATGGAGATTTGTGATTGCAGGGGTCTTGGAGAATTGTGATGACAAGGGCATGGAGCCTTGTGATGACAAGACCGTGGAACATTGTGATGTCAGGGGTCATGGAGCATAAGTCTGCAATGTTTCATGGATTATTTTGATGAGCGTGGACATGGAGCATTGTGAAGAAAAGGCCACGGAACACTGTGATACATGGGTCATGGAGGACTGTAATGACAAAGCCATGGAGTATTTTGATGAGAAGGGCACCGAGAATTGTGATGACAAGCGTCATGGAGCACTGTGATGCCACGGGTCATGGAGCTTTGTGATGACAAAGGTTATGGAGCATTTTGATGATAAGGGCGTTGTGCATTGTGATGAGAAGGGTAGGAAGCATTGTGATGACAGGATCAAGGAGCAATTTGATGAAAAGCGTCAAGGAATATTTTGATGACAGAGGTTATGGAACAATGTGATGTCAGGGGTCATGGAGCATTGTGAGGATAAGGGCATGTAGCACTGTGATGACAGGGGTCATGGAACATTGTGATGACAGGGTTGAGGGATTATTGTGATGACTAGTGATGGAACCTTGTGATATCAGTTGTCAGAGAGCATTTTGATGAGAAGTGAATGGAGCATTGTGATGACAAGTTTTATGGAGCAATGTGATGACAATGTTGTAGAGCATTGTGTTGACAAGCACATGGCTTATTGTGATGACATGGGTCATGGAGCATTTTGCTGACATGGGCATGGAGCATTGTGATGACAAGGGTCATGGAGCATTGGGCTGACAAAGGAATGGAGCATTGTGATGACATGGGTCAAGGAGCTTTGTGATGAAAAGTTCATGGAGCATTGTGGTGACAAATGTCACAGAGCCTTGTGATGACGAGGGCATGGACCCTTGTGTTGACAAAAGTCATGAAGCATTGTGATGACTGGAGTCACGGAACATTGTGATGACAGCGGTCATGGAGCATTGTGATGACAAGGGCATGGAGTATTGTGATGAAAAGGTCATGGAGTATTGTGAAGACAGGTGTCAGGGAGCATTGTGATGACATATGTCATGCTCCATTGTGATGACAATGGAATGGAGCATTGTGATGCCAAGTGTCATGGAGCATTGTGATGAGAAGGGCTTCGAGCAATGTGATGAGAAGGCCATGGAGCCTTCTGATGACATGTGTCATGGAGCTTTGTGATGAAAAGGGCATGGAGCATTGTGATTACAGGGGTCTTGGAGCATTGTGATGACAAGTGTCATGGAGCCTTGTGATGACAACACCGTGGAACATTGTGATGGCAGTGATCATGGAGCATTGTTATGACAGGGGTAATGGAGCATTCTGATGACAAGGGCATGCATGGATCATTGGTCTGAAATGTTTCATGGATTATTTTGATGGGAGTGGGCATGGAGCATTGTGATGACAAGGGCACGGATCACTGTGATACATGAGTCAGGGAGGATTGTAATGACAGGGACATGGAGAATTGTGATGAGAAGTGAATCGAGCATTTTGATGACAAGCGTCATGGAGCATTGTGATGACAACGGCATTGAGCAATGTGATGAGAGGGTTCATGGAGCATTGTGATGACAAGAGCATGGAGCATTGTGATGCCAAGGATCAAGGAGCTTTGTGATGACAAAGGTCATGGAGCATTTTAATGACAAGGGCGTGGTGCATTGTGATGAGAAGGGCATGGAGCTTGCTATGACAGTGGTCATGGAGCATTGCGATGACAAGTGCATGTAGAATTGTGATGACAAGAGCATGTAACATTGCGATGAGAAATGTCAGGCAGCATTGTTATGAGGAGGACGTGGAGAAATGTGATGACAAGGGACTTGGAGCATTGTGATGACCAGGGCATGGAGCATTGTGATGGCAAAATCGTGGAGCATTGTGATGAGAAGACCATGGATAATTGTAATGACGAGCGTCATGGAGCACTGTAATGACAAGGGGCATGAAGCATTGTGATGATAGGTGTCATGGAGCATTGTGATGACAGGGGTCATGGAGCATTCTGATGACAAGGCTCATGGAGCATTCTGATGACAAGCTCGTGGAGTATTGTGATGACAATGGCGTGGAGCATTGTGATGAAAAGGGCATGGAGCATTGTGATGAAAAAGGCATGGAGACTTTTCATGATAGGTTTCAAGGAGCATTTTGATGACAAGTGTCAGGGAGCATTGTGATGACATGTGTATTGAGCATTGTGATGACAAAGTTCATGGAGCATTGTGATGACAAGTGCATGGATTATTGTGATGAAAGGAATCATGGAGCGTTTTGATGACAAGTGTTATGGAAAATTGTGATCACAAGGGTTTGGAGCATTGTGATGACAGAGGTCATGGATCATTTTGATTTCAAGGAGCATGGAGCATTGTGATGACAAGGGCATGAAGTAATGTGATGCCAATGTTCATGGAGGATTGTGAATGACAATGGTAAAGAAGTATTGTGATGACAAGCAGATGGAGCATTGTGATGACAAGTCATGGAGCATTTTGCTGACATAGGCATGGAGCATTGTGATGACAAGGGTCATGGTACACTGCGATGACAATTGTCAGAGAGCATTGTGATTAGAGGGGTTATGGAACATGGTGATGACAAATGTCATGGAGCATTGTGATGAGAAGACCATGGATAATTGTGATGATGAACGTCATGGGGCGTTGTGAGGACAAGTGATATGGAACATTTTGATCACAATGGTTTGGAGCATTGTGATGACAGAGGTCATGGAGCATGTTGATTTCATTGTGACGACAATAGCATGAAGCATTATGATGATGGGCATGGTGCATTGTGATGACAGGGTTCATGGAGCATTGAGATGACAAGGGCATGGAGCATTGTGATGAGAAAGCCATGGAGCATTGTGATGACATGTGTCATGGAGCTTTGTGATGACCAGGACATGGAGCATTGTGAATACAGGGGTCTTGGAGCACTGTGATGACAAGGGTCATGGGGAAGTGTTATGACAAGGCCATGGAATATTGTGATGCCAGCGGTCATGGAGCATTGTTATGACAGGGGCAATGGAGCATTGTGATGACAAGGGCATGGAACATTGGTCTGAAAAGTTTCATGGATTTTTGTGATGAGAGTGGGCATGGAGCATTGTGATGACAAGGGCACGGAACACTGTGATACATGGGTCATGGAGCATTGTAATGAGAAGGGCATGAAGCATTGTGATGAGAAGCGCATCAAGCATTGTGATGACAAGCGTCATGGAGCTTTGTGATGAAAAGGGCATGGAGCAATGTGATAAGAGGGTTCATGGAGCATTGTGATGACAATGGCATGGAACACTGTGATGCCAAGGGTCATGGAGGTTTGTGATGACAAAGGTCATGGAGCATTTTGATGACAAGTGTGTGGTGCACTGTGATGAGAAGGGCAGGGAGCATTGTGATGAAAGGTTCATGGAGCAATTTGATGAATAGGGTCATGGAATATTTTGATGACAAGTGTTATGGAACATTGTGATGTCAGGAGTGATGGAGCATTGTGATGATAAGGGCATGTAGCATTGTGATGACAGGGGTCATGGAGCTTTGTGATCACAAGGGCATGGAGCATTGTCATTACAGGGTTCTTGGAGCATTGTGATGAAAAGGGCATGGACCATTGTGATGAAATAACACGGCGCCTTGTCATGACAGGGTTCAAGGAGCATACTGACGACAAGTGTCAGGGAGCATTGTGATGACAAGTGTATTGAGCGTTGTGATGACAAAGGCATGGAGCATTGTGATGAGAAGACCATGGATCATTGTGATGAGGAGCATCATGGGGTGTTGTGATGACAAGTGTTATGGAACAATGTGATCACAAGGGTTTGGAGCATTGTGAAAACACAGGTCATGGAGCATTTTGATTTCATTGTGATGACAATAGCATGAAGCATTATGATGATGGGCATGGTGCATTGTGATGACAGGGTTCATGGTGTTTTGAGATGAAAAGGGGCATGGAGCATTGGTCTGACAAGTTTCATGGATTATTGTGATGACAGTGGACATGGCGCATTGTGATGACAAGGGCATGGAATATTGTGATGACAAGGTCACAGAGTATTGTGAAGACAGGTGTCAGGGAGCATTGTGATGTCATAGGTCATGGTCCAATGTGATGACAATGGCATGAAGCATTGTGATGCCATGTGTCATGGAGGATTGTGATGACAAAGGTAATGGAGCATTGTGATGACAAGGGCTTGGAGCATTGTGATGACAAGGGCCATTGAGAATTTTGATGACAAGGTCGTGAAGCATTGAGATTACAAGCGCATGGAGCTTGCTATGACAGGGGTCATGGAGCATTGCAATGAGAAGTGCATGGAGAATTGTGATGTCAAGAGCATGAAATATTGTGATGAGTAGTGTCATGGAACATTGTGATGAAAAGGACGTGGTGAATTTTGATGACAAAGGACATGTAGCATTTTGATGACCAGGGCATGGAGCATTGTGATGGCAAAATCGTGGAGCATTGTGATGAGAAGACCATGGATAATTGTAATGACGAGCGTCATGGAGCACTGTAATGACGAGGGGCATGAAGCATTGTGATGATAGGTGTCATGGAGCATTGTGATGACAGGGGTCATGGAGCATTCTGATGACAAGGATCATGGAGCATTCTGATGACAAGCTCGTGGAGTACTGTGATGACAATGGCATGGAGCATTGTGATGAAAAGGGCATGGAGCATTGTGATGAAAAAAGGCATGGAGACTTTTCATGATAGGTTTCAAGGAGCATTTTGACGACAAGTGTCAGGGAGCATTGTGATGACATGTGTATTGAGCATTGTGATGACCAAGTTCATGGAGCATTGTGATGACAAGTGCATGGAGTATTGTGATGAAAGGAATCATGGAGCGTTTTGATGACAAGTGTTATGGAAAATTGTGATCACAAGGGTTTGGAGCATTGTGATGACAGAGGTCATGGATCATTTTGATTTCAAGGAGCATGGAGCATTGTGATGACAAGGGCATGAAGTAATGTGATGCCAATGTTCATGGAGGATTGTGAATGACAATGGTAAAGAAGTATTGTGATGACAAGCAGATGGAGCATTGTGATGACAAGTCATGGAGCATTTTGCTGACATAGGCATGGAGCATTGTGATGACAAGGGTCATGGTACACTGCGATGACAATTGTCAGAGAGCATTGTGATTAGAGGGGTTATGGAACATGGTGATGACAAATGTCATGGAGCATTGTGATGAGAAGACCATGGATAATTGTGATGATGAACGTCATGGGGCGTTGTGAGGAAAAGTGATATGGAACATTTTGATCACAAGGGTTTGGAGTATTGTGATGACAGAGGTCATGGAGCATGTTGATTTCATTGTGACGACAATAGCATGAAGCATTATGATGATGGGCATGGTGCATTGTGATGACAGGGTTCATGGAGCATTGAGATGACAAGGGCATGGAGCATTGTGATGAGAAAGCCATGGAGCATTGTGATGACATGTGTCATGGAGCTTTGTGATGACCAGGACATGGAGCATTGTGAATACAGGGGTCTTGGAGCACTGTGATGACAAGGGTCATGGGGAAGTGTTATGACAAGGCCATGGAATATTGTGATGCCAGCGGTCATGGAGCATTGTTATGACAGGGTCAATGGAGCATTGTGATGACAAGGGCATGGAACATTGGTCTGAAAAGTTTCATGGATTATTGTGATGAGAGTGGGCATGGAGCATTGTGATGACAAGGGCACGGAACACTGTGATACATGGGTCATGGAGCATTGTAATGAGAAGGGCATGAAGCATTGTGATGAGAAGCGCATCAAGCATTGTGATGACAAGCGTCATGGAGCTTTGTGATGAAAAGGGCATGGAGCAATGTGATAAGAGGGTTCATGGAGCATTGTGATGACAATGGCATGGAACACTGTGATGCCAAGGGTCATGGAGGTTTGTGATGACAAAGGTCATGGAGCATTTTGATGACAAGTGTGTGGTGCACTGTGATGAGAAGGGCAGGGAGCATTGTGATGAAAGGTTCATGGAGCAATTTGATGAATAGGGTCATGGAATATTTTGATGACAAGTGTTATGGAACATTGTGATGTCAGGAGTGATGGAGCATTGTGATGATAAGGGCATGTAGCATTGTGATGACAGGGGTCATGGAGCTTTGTGATCACAAGGGCATGGAGCATTGTCATTACAGGGTTCTTGGAGCATTGTGATGAAAAGGGCATGGACCATTGTGATGAAATAACACGGCGCCTTGTCATGACAGGGTTCAAGGAGCATACTGACGACAAGTGTCAGGGAGCATTGTGATGACAAGTGTATTGAGCATTGTGATGACAAAGGCATGGAGCATTGTGATGAGAAGACCATGGATCATTGTGATGAGGAGCATCATGGGGTGTTGTGATGACAAGTGTTATGGAACAATGTGATCACAAGGGTTTGGAGCATTGTGAAAACACAGGTCATGGAGCATTTTGATTTCATTGTGATGACAATAGCATGAAGCATTATGATGATGGGCATGGTGCATTGTGATGACAGGGTTCATGGTGTTTTGAGATGAAAAGGGGCATGGAGCATTGGTCTGACAAGTTTCATGGATTATTGTGATGACAGTGGACATGGCGCATTGTGATGACAAGGGCATGGAATATTGTGATGACAAGGTCACAGAGTATTGTGAAGACAGGTGTCAGGGAGCATTGTGATGTCATAGGTCATGGTCCAATGTGATGACAATGGCATGAAGCATTGTGATGCGATGTGTCATGGAGGATTGTGATGACAAAGGTAATGGAGCATTGTGATGACGAGGGCTTGGAGCATTGTGATGACAAGGGCCATTGAGAATTTTGATGACAAGGTCGTGAAGCATTGAGATTACAAGTGCATGGAGCTTGCTATGACAGGGGTCATGGATCATTGCAATGAGAAGTGCATGGAGAATTGTGATGTCAAGAGCATGAAATATTGTGATGAGTAGTGTCATGGAACATTGTGATGAAAAGGACGTGGTGAATTTTGATGACAAAGGACATGTAGCATTTTGATGACCAGGGCATGGAGCATTGTGATGGCAAAATCGTGGAGCATTGTGATGAGAAGACCATGGATAATTGTAATGACGAGCGTCATGGAGCACTGTAATGACGAGGGGCATGAAGCATTGTGATGATAGGTGTCATGGAGCATTGTGATGACAGGGGTCATGGAGCATTCTGATGACAAGGCTCATGGAGCATTCTGATGACAAGCTCGTGGAGTATTGTGATGACAATGGCATGGAGCATTGTGATGAAAAGGGCATGGAGCATTGTGATGAAAAAGGCATGGAGACTTTTCATGATAGGTTTCAAGGAGCATTTTGACGACAAGTGTCAGGGAGCATTGTGATGACATGTGTATTGAGCATTGTGATGACAAAGTTCATGGAGCATTGTGATGACAAGTGCATGGAGTATTGTGATGAAAGGAATCATGGAGCGTTTTGATGACAAGTGTTATGGAAAATTGTGATCACAAGGGTTTGGAGCATTGTGATGACAGAGGTCATGGATCATTTTGATTTCAAGGAGCATGGAGCATTGTGATGACAAGGGCATGAAGTAATGTGATGCCAATGTTCATGGAGGATTGTGAATGACAATGGTAAAGAAGTATTGTGATGACAAGCAGATGGAGCATTGTGATGAGAAGTCATGCAGCATTTTGCTGACATAGGCATGGAGCATTGTGATGACAAGGGTCATGGTACACTGCGATGACAATTGTCAGAGAGCATTGTGATTAGAGGGGTTATGGAACATGGTGATGACAAATGTCATGGAGCATTGTGATGAGAAGACCATGGATAATTGTGATGATGAACGTCATGGGGCGTTGTGAGGACAAGTGATATGGAACATTTTGATCACAAGGGTTTGGAGCATTGTGATGACAGAGGTCATGGAGCATGTTGATTTCATTGTGACGACAATAGCATGAAGCATTATGATGATGGGCATGGTGCATTGTGATGACAGGGTTCATGGAGCATTGAGATGACAAGGGCATGGAGCATTGTGATGAGAAAGCCATGGAGCATTCTGATGACATGTGTCATGGAGCTTTGTGATGACCAGGACATGGAGCAGTGTGAATACAGGGGTCTTGGAGCACTGTGATGACAAGGGTCATGGGGAAGTGTTATGACAAGGCCATGGAATATTGTGATGCCAGGGGTCATGGAGCATTGTTATGACAGGGTCAATGGAGCATTGTGATGACAAGGGCATGGAACATTGGTCTGAAAAGTTTCATATATTGTTGTGATGAGAGGGGGCATGGAGCATTGTGATGACAAGGGCACGGAACACTGTGATACATGGGTCATGGAGCATTGTAATGAGAAGGGCATGAAGCATTGTGATGAGAAGCGCATCAAGCATTGTGATGACAAGCGTCATGGAGCTTTGTGATGAAAAGGGCATGGAGCAATGTGATAAGAGGGTTCATGGAGCATTGTGATGACAATGGCATGGAACACTGTGATGCCAAGGGTCATGGAGGTTTGTGATGACAAAGGTCATGGAGCATTTTGATGACAAGTGTGTGGTGCACTGTGATGAGAAGGGCAGGGAGCATTGTGATGAAAGGGTCA
>NW_027672214.1:0-60473 GCF_964165515.1 Mesoplodon bidens
CCTCCCTCAAGACATTTTGAGGTCAGGTCTCATTTACAGCCCTCCAGTACTGGTGCATATGAAGTGACCCTTAGCACAGGTTTTAAAGCTGCTGTTGCAGGTAACGGCCAGAGGGCGGCAGCATTTCTGCTTTTCCCAATCTGGTAACTAGGGAAACAGACCATCCTGGCAGTGGTGTTCCTCGGTTATATGTTAGAGTGGAGTGTGCCCCCAAAAGCTGATGTCTCCTTACTTATGTTTGCTTTATGAATTGGATTTATATTTTTCTCATTGGAGTCATATTCCATTGTGTACATGGACCACTTCTTCTTTGTGCATTCCTCTGTTGATGGACATTTTCGTAGCTTCCAAGTATTGGTTATCATAACTATTGCTGTAGTGCAGGATTGCCAGCCTGTGTCTTTTTTTTTTGTTTTTGGCTGTACGTGGGCCTCTCGTTGCCGTGGACCGTCCCATTGCAGAGAACAGGCTCCAGACATGCAGGCCCAGCAGCCATAGCTCACGGGACCAGCCGCTCCACGGCATGTGGGATCTTCCGGAACCGGGGCATGAACCCGTGTCCCCTGCATTGGCAGGCGGACTCTGAACCACTGTGCCACCAGTGAAGCCCAGCCTGTGTCTTTTTGATTCTCATCCCCTCAGGCGATAGGCCCAGCAGCGGGTATGCTTGATTGAATGGTAGCTCAGTATTTACCTTTCCAAGGCACCTCATTTTTGTTTTCATTACTGGCTCTTACAATGTCCCACGTTGAACCCAGGGTAGGCATTTCTCCAAAACCCCTTCAGCATTTATTGTTTGCAGAATTTTTGCTGATGGCCATTCTGACTGGTGTGAGCTGATAGGTTTTTGTCATATGAATTTGCGTATCTTTAATTATTCCTAATGTTCAGCCTCTTTCCATGCCTTTTTAAATTTCTTGGACAGAAAAACAGAAAAAAAAACGGAGAGTGCAATTAACCTCTTGAAATAGTCTTCTTGGATGGTTGCCCGCTTTTGAAATTTTTGGTCAATTTTCGACCCCAGGATTGTTTTTGAGGGCAGGTGTCATTCACAGGCCTGCAATGAGTGTGAATATTTAGTGACCATTAGCACTGGGTTTAAAGCTGCTGTTGCGGGAAATGACCACAAGGTGGCGGTATTTCTCCATTCCCAAATCCGGTTACTAGGGCAGCAGAGCCTTTCTGGGACCAATGGAATACAGAAGAAGGCATCATTGAAGTCTAATACAGAAAACCATGTCGTGGTGGATGGTAGAATGACCAGCAGGGTGTAGGAATTAGGAACGACTGGATGTATATCCTCGGTGACTTGACTGACTCTCCTGACATCCTTTACCGGGTCCCCAGCAGCCCATGGGGCTGACGTGGTCAGGGCAATGCCAGGTTATGGAGCTCACCTGCGCAACTACCCAGCAGCCCATGGGGCTCTCGTGGTCAGGCCCCTCCCAGGATATCGGGCTCACCTGGGCAGGTCCCCAGCAGCCCACGGGGCTCTCATGGTCAGGCCACTCCCAGGTTATGGAGCTCACCTGTGCAACTACCCAGCAGCCCATGGGGCTCTCGTGATCAGGCCCCTCCCAGGATACGTAGCTCCCGTGGGCAGGTAGGACAGCAGGGCTGGGAACACAGGATTCGTGCACATAGCCCTCATTTCAGAGCACCCCAGATGGCCTGTCTCTCAGAGCTGACACAGAGCACGTCAGAGCAGGACTTGAACTAACAAACAGCATCTCCGACAGGTCTGTGACCCTGGGCGTCACTCTGTGCGGCCTCCCTCTGCCTGGTCTTCCAGAGACTTCCACTGCAGACGGGGCACCAGGCCTCTGTCTCCACCCATCTACCCCTCCTCTCCCTGACTCCTGGGTTCCTCTCATTAAGAGAATGTCTTCTTGAAGTTGTCTCCCACTCATGGGCCAGATAAAATGATGAGAAAACAAGCCGGAGCTGCAGCCCCTTGTCTCCTGACTCTTAGGAGCCCACACCTGTTCCTCGGACCTGGCCGGTTCAGCGAGGTCCATTTTCTGCAATGTGAGCCCCTGAGGTTTGAGGATTGGCTGACCTGGGCAGCCTGACCCTGCCGGCCAGCCCTCCCCAGGTGTGCCTGTGTTGAGGTCAATATAAACCCCACTCCAGGCAGCAAGAGGCACTGCAGGTATGCCTGACGCCATATCCTCTGCCCCTTCAGCAGTCTCGGGGCTGTGCTGGTGGGAGGGTGTGAGGGGCCACGGCTTTGTGGGTGGTCCGGTGTGAGTGGGGCTCTGCTGGAGATTCTGCAGGAGTTGCCAGGCTGCCACCTGCTAAAGAAGAGGATGTGTCACCCATACCTTCCGCTGGAATTTCTCCCCGGGCAGAGGTGAGGAAGGAAAAAAGCAGTGGGGGCCGGGACAGGAGGGGTATCTCAGGCAAGGAAATGGAAAGCTTCCAGAAGAGCGCCCGGGGTCAGGAGCATCCTGGCTGGCCTGCAGGCACCAAGTCGGCCTGCGTGCTGTCGCTGGTGCGGCTCCACAGCCCTTCCTCTAGGCTTTCAAGTCCTTGTACATATTCAGGTGTTTTACCTGGGAAGGGTGGGAAGAGTTCAGCAGCAGCTGGCCTGGAGCTCATCTCACGTTTACTCACAGACCCCTCGGCATGGTCCCCCAGCTTTGCAATGAGGACGTTCCTTGCGGGGGACCTGCTGGCTGCATGGGAGATGATTCCCCACCTCTAACGAACTTCAGAATTGTTTACCACTGGAGCAAGTGCCCTGATAGCGTTTTCCTCTGTAAAACTGGTGGGTTCTGTTTTTTTTTTTCTTTTTTGGTTCAAGGTAGATTTCATTTCTCTTTCATGTATTTATAGATATAAGCATGGAAATAATTCATTCATATAAATACATCTGTGTGAAGGGAGGAACGTTTTTCTGCTTTATTTTTAAATTTTATTTTTTTAATCTTGAACTTTAATTTTATTTATTTTTTTATACAGCAGGTTATTATTAGTTATCTATTTTATACATATACATGTATACAGGTCAATCCCAATCTCCCAACTCATCCCACCACCACCACCCCGTGGCTTCCCCCCCTTGGTGTCCATACGTTTGTTCTCTACCTCTGTGTCTCTATTTCTGCCCTGCAAACCGGTTCATCTCTACCATTTTTCTAGGTTCCACATATATGCATTAATATACAATATTTGTTTTTCTCTTTCTGACTTACTTCACTCTGTATGACAGTCTCTGGATCCATCGACGTCTCAACAAATGACCCAGTTTCATTCCTTTGTATGGCTGAGTAATATTCCATTTTATATATGTACCACCTCTTTATCCATTCGTCTGTCTGTGGGCATTTAGGTTGCTTCCATTACCTGGCTATTGTAAACAGTGCTGCAATGAACATTGTGGTGAATGTGTCTTTTGGATTTATGGTTTTCTCTGGGTATATGCCCAGAAGTGGGATTGCTGGATCATATGCTAATTCTATTTTTAGTTTTTAAAGGAACCTCCATACTGCTCTCCATAGTGACTGTATCAATTTACATTCCCACCAATGGTGGAAGAGGGTTCCTTTTGTCCACACCCTCCCCAGCATTTGTTGTTTGTAGATTTTCTGATGATGCCCATTCTAACAGGTGAGGTGATATCTCACTGTAGTTTTGATTTGCATTTCTCTAATAATTAGTGATGTTGAGCAGCTTTTCATGTGCGTCTCGTCCATCTCTGCATCTTCTTTGAAGAAATGTCTGTTTAGATCTTCTACCCATTTTTGTATTGGGTTGTTTGTTTTATTTATATTAAGCTGCATGAGCTGTTTATATATATTGGAGATTAAACCTTTGTCCATTGATTCCTTTGCAAATATTTTCTCCCATTCTGAGGGTTGCCTTTTTCCATTCCCGTATTTTAGGGAAAAAAATAAAGAAAAAGAAGCAGAACAGAAATGTGCATAAAACATGCCTCTGGAAACTGTCGTTTTGAAATATGGACGTCTTTTGAATTTTTTGGTCGATATACGACCCCAGGATTTGTTTTCAGGGCAGGTGCCATTTACAGGCCTGCCAATTACTTTGAATATCTACTGACTAGTAGCGCTGGGATTACAGCTGCTGTTGTGTGAAACGGCCACAAGGTGGCAGCATTTCTCCTTTACCAAATCTGGTTACTAGGGCAACAGAGCCTCAGTGGAAGTCGTGTTCTAGGTTGTAATTTAGAATGGAATGTGCCAGGAAAAATGCCCCTTATGTTTGTCTCACGGCTTCTTGTTCATTTCTTTAATTTAATTTTTATTTTTTATCACAGCAAGTTTGACTACAATGTTTGGCTTGTTGTAGGTGTGCAAGATGTGGTTCTTTTACACATATACATATGTCTGTTCTTCCTGGGATCCTTTTCCCATGTACGTTATGACAGAATGTTGAGTAGTCTTCTCTTGGTATTCCGTAGGTGTTTGGTGATTATATATTTCACCTGTGTTTGTATATGTCTGTTAACCCCAATGTCCTAATGTACCCAATCCTCACACCTTTCCATTGGCGAAACATAAGTTTGTTTAATGAATCTGTGATTGCCCTTCTCTGTGGAAATATCTTCACTGGTATCAATTTTTAGGTAACACCTATAAGTGATATCATATGATATGTGTCTTTCTCTTTCTGACTTACTACAAGTCACGTGATTACCTCTAGCCTCATCTACGGTGCTGCAAATGGCATTGTGTCCTTTTTTTCCTTGGCTAATATTCTGTCTGTACATGGACCAGTTCGTCTTTGTCCACTCATCTGTTGATGGACTTTTTGGTTGCTTCCATGTCATGGCTATTGTAATGCTGCGGCAATGCACATTTGCCTGCCTGTGTCTTTCCAATTCTGTCTTCTTAGGGTATAGGCCCAGGAGTGGGCCTGCTGGATCATATGGTAGCAAAATGTTTACCTTGTAGAGGCACCTCCATTCTGTTCTCATTAGTGTCTCTTACCAGGATACGTCCCACTTAAAGTTGAAGTTACGGTCTTCTCCACAACACCTTCAGCGTTTATTGTTTGTAGTATTTTTGCTGATGTTTATTCTGACTGGTGTGAGCTGATTCCACTTTGTGGTTGGATTTGCATGCGTCTCATAATCCCTTGAAATTGAGCCTTCTCGCATGTCCTTTTCTTCTTCAAACTGTGAGTACAGCTTACCTCTTCAAATTGTTTTCGTGAAGTATGTGTGACATTTAGAAATATTTTGGCCATTACCTCCCTCAAGACATTTTGAGGTCAGGTCTCATTTACAGCCCTCCAGTACTGGTGCATATGAAGTGACCCTTAGCACAGGTTTTAAAGCTGCTGTTGCAGGTAACGGCCAGAGGGCGGCAGCATTTCTGCTTTTCCCAATCTGGTAACTAGGGAAACAGACCATCCTGGCAGTGGTGTTCCTCGGTTATATGTTAGAGTGGAGTGTGCCCCCAAAAGCTGATGTCTCCTTACTTATGTTTGCTTTATGAATTGGATTTATATTTTTCTCATTGGAGTCATATTCCATTGTGTACATGGACCACTTCTTCTTTGTGCATTCCTCTGTTGATGGACATTTTCGTAGCTTCCAAGTATTGGTTATCATAACTATTGCTGTAGTGCAGGATTGCCAGCCTGTGTCTTTTTTTTTTGTTTTTGGCTGTACGTGGGCCTCTCGTTGCCGTGGACCGTCCCATTGCAGAGAACAGGCTCCAGACATGCAGGCCCAGCAGCCATAGCTCACGGGACCAGCCGCTCCACGGCATGTGGGATCTTCCGGAACCGGGGCATGAACCCGTGTCCCCTGCATTGGCAGGCGGACTCTGAACCACTGTGCCACCAGTGAAGCCCAGCCTGTGTCTTTTTGATTCTCATCCCCTCAGGCGATAGGCCCAGCAGCGGGTATGCTTGATTGAATGGTAGCTCAGTATTTACCTTTCCAAGGCACCTCATTTTTGTTTTCATTACTGGCTCTTACAATGTCCCACGTTGAACCCAGGGTAGGCATTTCTCCAAAACCCCTTCAGCATTTATTGTTTGCAGAATTTTTGCTGATGGCCATTCTGACTGGTGTGAGCTGATAGGTTTTTGTCATATGAATTTGCGTATCTTTAATTATTCCTAATGTTCAGCCTCTTTCCATGCCTTTTTAAATTTCTTGGACAGAAAAACAGAAAAAAAAACGGAGAGTGCAATTAACCTCTTGAAATAGTCTTCTTGGATGGTTGCCCGCTTTTGAAATTTTTGGTCAATTTTCGACCCCAGGATTGTTTTTGAGGGCAGGTGTCATTCACAGGCCTGCAATGAGTGTGAATATTTAGTGACCATTAGCACTGGGTTTAAAGCTGCTGTTGCGGGAAATGGCCACAAGGTGGCGGTATTTCTCCATTCCCAAATCCGGTTACTAGGGCAGCAGAGCCTTTCTGGGACCAATGGAATACAGAAGAAGGCATCATTGAAGTCTAATACAGAAAACCATGTCGTGGTGGATGGTAGAATGACCAGCAGGGTGTAGGAATTAGGAACGACTGGATGTATATCCTCGGTGACTTGACTGACTCTCCTGACATCCTTTACCGGGTCCCCAGCAGCCCATGGGGCTGACGTGGTCAGGGCAATGCCAGGTTATGGAGCTCACCTGCGCAACTACCCAGCAGCCCATGGGGCTCTCGTGGTCAGGCCCCTCCCAGGATATCGGGCTCACCTGGGCAGGTCCCCAGCAGCCCACGGGGCTCTCATGGTCAGGCCACTCCCAGGTTATGGAGCTCACCTGTGCAACTACCCAGCAGCCCATGGGGCTCTCGTGATCAGGCCCCTCCCAGGATACGTAGCTCCCGTGGGCAGGTAGGACAGCAGGGCTGGGAACACAGGATTCGTGCACATAGCCCTCATTTCAGAGCACCCCAGATGGCCTGTCTCTCAGAGCTGACACAGAGCACGTCAGAGCAGGACTTGAACTAACAAACAGCATCTCCGACAGGTCTGTGACCCTGGGCGTCACTCTGTGCGGCCTCCCTCTGCCTGGTCTTCCAGAGACTTCCACTGCAGACGGGGCACCAGGCCTCTGTCTCCACCCATCTACCCCTCCTCTCCCTGACTCCTGGGTTCCTCTCATTAAGAGAATGTCTTCTTGAAGTTGTCTCCCACTCATGGGCCAGATAAAATGATGAGAAAACAAGCCGGAGCTGCAGCCCCTTGTCTCCTGACTCTTAGGAGCCCACACCTGTTCCTCGGACCTGGCCGGTTCAGCGAGGTCCATTTTCTGCAATGTGAGCCCCTGAGGTTTGAGGATTGGCTGACCTGGGCAGCCTGACCCTGCCGGCCAGCCCTCCCCAGGTGTGCCTGTGTTGAGGTCAATATAAACCCCACTCCAGGCAGCAAGAGGCACTGCAGGTATGCCTGACGCCATATCCTCTGCCCCTTCAGCAGTCTCGGGGCTGTGCTGGTGGGAGGGTGTGAGGGGCCACGGCTTTGTGGGTGGTCCGGTGTGAGTGGGGCTCTGCTGGAGATTCTGCAGGAGTTGCCAGGCTGCCACCTGCTAAAGAAGAGGATGTGTCACCCATACCTTCCGCTGGAATTTCTCCCCGGGCAGAGGTGAGGAAGGAGAAAAGCAGTGGGGGCCGGGACAGGAGGGGTATCTCAGGCAGGGAAATGGAAAGCTTCCAGAAGAGCGCCCGGGGTCAGGAGCATCCTGGCTGGCCTGCAGGCACCAAGTCGGCCTGCGTGCTGTCGCTGGTGCGGCTCCACAGCCCTTCCTCTAGGCTTTCAAGTCCTTGTACATATTCAGGTGTTTTACCTGGGAAGGGTGGGAAGAGTTCAGCAGCAGCTGGCCTGGAGCTCATCTCACGTTTACTCACAGACCCCTCGGCATGGTCCCCCAGCTTTGCAATGAGGACGTTCCTTGCGGGGGACCTGCTGGCTGCATGGGAGATGATTCCCCACCTCTAACGAACTTCAGAATTGTTTACCACTGGAGCAAGTGCCCTGATAGCGTTTTCCTCTGTAAAACTGGTGGGTTCTGTTTTTTTTTTTCTTTTTTGGTTCAAGGTAGATTTCATTTCTCTTTCATGTATTTATAGATATAAGCATGGAAATAATTCATTCATATAAATACATCTGTGTGAAGGGAGGAACGTTTTTCTGCTTTATTTTTAAATTTTATTTTTTTAATCTTGAACTTTAATTTTATTTATTTTTTTATACAGCAGGTTATTATTAGTTATCTATTTTATACATATACATGTATACAGGTCAATCCCAATCTCCCAACTCATCCCACCACCACCACCCCGTGGCTTCCCCCCCTTGGTGTCCATACGTTTGTTCTCTACCTCTGTGTCTCTATTTCTGCCCTGCAAACCGGTTCATCTCTACCATTTTTCTAGGTTCCACATATATGCATTAATATACAATATTTGTTTTTCTCTTTCTGACTTACTTCACTCTGTATGACAGTCTCTGGATCCATCGACGTCTCAACAAATGACCCAGTTTCATTCCTTTGTATGGCTGAGTAATATTCCATTTTATATATGTACCACCTCTTTATCCATTCGTCTGTCTGTGGGCATTTAGGTTGCTTCCATTACCTGGCTATTGTAAACAGTGCTGCAATGAACATTGTGGTGAATGTGTCTTTTGGATTTATGGTTTTCTCTGGGTATATGCCCAGAAGTGGGATTGCTGGATCATATGCTAATTCTATTTTTAGTTTTTAAAGGAACCTCCATACTGCTCTCCATAGTGACTGTATCAATTTACATTCCCACCAATGGTGGAAGAGGGTTCCTTTTGTCCACACCCTCCCCAGCATTTGTTGTTTGTAGATTTTCTGATGATGCCCATTCTAACAGGTGAGGTGATATCTCACTGTAGTTTTGATTTGCATTTCTCTAATAATTAGTGATGTTGAGCAGCTTTTCATGTGCGTCTCGTCCATCTCTGCATCTTCTTTGAAGAAATGTCTGTTTAGATCTTCTACCCATTTTTGTATTGGGTTGTGTGTTTTATTTATATTAAGCTGCATGAGCTGTTTATATATATTGGAGATTAAACCTTTGTCCATTGATTCCTTTGCAAATATTTTCTCCCATTCTGAGGGTTGCCTTTTTCCATTCCCGTATTTTAGGGAAAAAAATAAAGAAAAAGAAGCAGAACAGAAATGTGCATAAAACATGCCTCTGGAAACTGTCGTTTTGAAATATGGACGTCTTTTGAATTTTTTGGTCGATATACGACCCCAGGATTTGTTTTCAGGGCAGGTGCCATTTACAGGCCTGCCAATTACTTTGAATATCTACTGACTAGTAGCGCTGGGATTACAGCTGCTGTTGTGTGAAACGGCCACAAGGTGGCAGCATTTCTCCTTTACCAAATCTGGTTACTAGGGCAACAGAGCCTCAGTGGAAGTCGTGTTCTAGGTTGTAATTTAGAATGGAATGTGCCAGGAAAAATGCCCCTTATGTTTGTCTCACGGCTTCTTGTTCATTTCTTTAATTTAATTTTTATTTTTTATCACAGCAAGTTTGACTACAATGTTTGGCTTGTTGTAGGTGTGCAAGATGTGGTTCTTTTACACATATACATATGTCTGTTCTTCCTGGGATCCTTTTCCCATGTACGTTATGACAGAATGTTGAGTAGTCTTCTCTTGGTATTCCGTAGGTGTTTGGTGATTATATATTTCACCTGTGTTTGTATATGTCTGTTAACCCCAATGTCCTAATGTACCCAATCCTCACACCTTTCCATTGGCGAAACATAAGTTTGTTTAATGAATCTGTGATTGCCCTTCTCTGTGGAAATATCTTCACTGGTATCAATTTTTAGGTAACACCTATAAGTGATATCATATGATATGTGTCTTTCTCTTTCTGACTTACTACAAGTCACGTGATTACCTCTAGCCTCATCTACGGTGCTGCAAATGGCATTGTGTCCTTTTTTTCCTTGGCTAATATTCTGTCTGTACATGGACCAGTTCGTCTTTGTCCACTCATCTGTTGATGGACTTTTTGGTTGCTTCCATGTCATGGCTATTGTAATGCTGCGGCAATGCACATTTGCCTGCCTGTGTCTTTCCAATTCTGTCTTCTTAGGGTATAGGCCCAGGAGTGGGCCTGCTGGATCATATGGTAGCAAAATGTTTACCTTGTAGAGGCACCTCCATTCTGTTCTCATTAGTGTCTCTTACCAGGATACGTCCCACTTAAAGTTGAAGTTACGGTCTTCTCCACAACACCTTCAGCGTTTATTGTTTGTAGTATTTTTGCTGATGTTTATTCTGACTGGTGTGAGCTGATTCCACTTTGTGGTTGGATTTGCATGCGTCTCATAATCCCTTGAAATTGAGCCTTCTCGCATGTCCTTTTCTTCTTCAAACTGTGAGTACAGCTTACCTCTTCAAATTGTTTTCGTGAAGTATGTGTGACATTTAGAAATATTTTGGCCATTACCTCCCTCAAGACATTTTGAGGTCAGGTCTCATTTACAGCCCTCCAGTACTGGTGCATATGAAGTGACCCTTAGCACAGGTTTTAAAGCTGCTGTTGCAGGTAACGGCCAGAGGGCGGCAGCATTTCTGCTTTTCCCAATCTGGTAACTAGGGAAACAGACCATCCTGGCAGTGGTGTTCCTCGGTTATATGTTAGAGTGGAGTGTGCCCCCAAAAGCTGATGTCTCCTTACTTATGTTTGCTTTATGAATTGGATTTATATTTTTCTCATTGGAGTCATATTCCATTGTGTACATGGACCACTTCTTCTTTGTGCATTCCTCTGTTGATGGACATTTTCGTAGCTTCCAAGTATTGGTTATCATAACTATTGCTGTAGTGCAGGATTGCCAGCCTGTGTCTTTTTTTTTTGTTTTTGGCTGTACGTGGGCCTCTCGTTGCCGTGGACCGTCCCATTGCAGAGAACAGGCTCCAGACATGCAGGCCCAGCAGCCATAGCTCACGGGACCAGCCGCTCCACGGCATGTGGGATCTTCCGGAACCGGGGCATGAACCCGTGTCCCCTGCATTGGCAGGCGGACTCTGAACCACTGTGCCACCAGTGAAGCCCAGCCTGTGTCTTTTTGATTCTCATCCCCTCAGGCGATAGGCCCAGCAGCGGGTATGCTTGATTGAATGGTAGCTCAGTATTTACCTTTCCAAGGCACCTCATTTTTGTTTTCATTACTGGCTCTTACAATGTCCCACGTTGAACCCAGGGTAGGCATTTCTCCAAAACCCCTTCAGCATTTATTGTTTGCAGAATTTTTGCTGATGGCCATTCTGACTGGTGTGAGCTGATAGGTTTTTGTCATATGAATTTGCGTATCTTTAATTATTCCTAATGTTCAGCCTCTTTCCATGCCTTTTTAAATTTCTTGGACAGAAAAACAGAAAAAAAAACGGAGAGTGCAATTAACCTCTTGAAATAGTCTTCTTGGATGGTTGCCCGCTTTTGAAATTTTTGGTCAATTTTCGACCCCAGGATTGTTTTTGAGGGCAGGTGTCATTCACAGGCCTGCAATGAGTGTGAATATTTAGTGACCATTAGCACTGGGTTTAAAGCTGCTGTTGCGGGAAATGGCCACAAGGTGGCGGTATTTCTCCATTCCCAAATCCGGTTACTAGGGCAGCAGAGCCTTTCTGGGACCAATGGAATACAGAAGAAGGCATCATTGAAGTCTAATACAGAAAACCATGTCGTGGTGGATGGTAGAATGACCAGCAGGGTGTAGGAATTAGGAACGACTGGATGTATATCCTCGGTGACTTGACTGACTCTCCTGACATCCTTTACCGGGTCCCCAGCAGCCCATGGGGCTGACGTGGTCAGGGCAATGCCAGGTTATGGAGCTCACCTGCGCAACTACCCAGCAGCCCATGGGGCTCTCGTGGTCAGGCCCCTCCCAGGATATCGGGCTCACCTGGGCAGGTCCCCAGCAGCCCACGGGGCTCTCATGGTCAGGCCACTCCCAGGTTATGGAGCTCACCTGTGCAACTACCCAGCAGCCCATGGGGCTCTCGTGATCAGGCCCCTCCCAGGATACGTAGCTCCCGTGGGCAGGTAGGACAGCAGGGCTGGGAACACAGGATTCGTGCACATAGCCCTCATTTCAGAGCACCCCAGATGGCCTGTCTCTCAGAGCTGACACAGAGCACGTCAGAGCAGGACTTGAACTAACAAACAGCATCTCCGACAGGTCTGTGACCCTGGGCGTCACTCTGTGCGGCCTCCCTCTGCCTGGTCTTCCAGAGACTTCCACTGCAGACGGGGCACCAGGCCTCTGTCTCCACCCATCTACCCCTCCTCTCCCTGACTCCTGGGTTCCTCTCATTAAGAGAATGTCTTCTTGAAGTTGTCTCCCACTCATGGGCCAGATAAAATGATGAGAAAACAAGCCGGAGCTGCAGCCCCTTGTCTCCTGACTCTTAGGAGCCCACACCTGTTCCTCGGACCTGGCCGGTTCAGCGAGGTCCATTTTCTGCAATGTGAGCCCCTGAGGTTTGAGGATTGGCTGACCTGGGCAGCCTGACCCTGCCGGCCAGCCCTCCCCAGGTGTGCCTGTGTTGAGGTCAATATAAACCCCACTCCAGGCAGCAAGAGGCACTGCAGGTATGCCTGACGCCATATCCTCTGCCCCTTCAGCAGTCTCGGGGCTGTGCTGGTGGGAGGGTGTGAGGGGCCACGGCTTTGTGGGTGGTCCGGTGTGAGTGGGGCTCTGCTGGAGATTCTGCAGGAGTTGCCAGGCTGCCACCTGCTAAAGAAGAGGATGTGTCACCCATACCTTCCGCTGGAATTTCTCCCCGGGCAGAGGTGAGGAAGGAGAAAAGCAGTGGGGGCCGGGACAGGAGGGGTATCTCAGGCAGGGAAATGGAAAGCTTCCAGAAGAGCGCCCGGGGTCAGGAGCATCCTGGCTGGCCTGCAGGCACCAAGTCGGCCTGCGTGCTGTCGCTGGTGCGGCTCCACAGCCCTTCCTCTAGGCTTTCAAGTCCTTGTACATATTCAGGTGTTTTACCTGGGAAGGGTGGGAAGAGTTCAGCAGCAGCTGGCCTGGAGCTCATCTCACGTTTACTCACAGACCCCTCGGCATGGTCCCCCAGCTTTGCAATGAGGACGTTCCTTGCGGGGGACCTGCTGGCTGCATGGGAGATGATTCCCCACCTCTAACGAACTTCAGAATTGTTTACCACTGGAGCAAGTGCCCTGATAGCGTTTTCCTCTGTAAAACTGGTGGGTTCTGTTTTTTTTTTTCTTTTTTGGTTCAAGGTAGATTTCATTTCTCTTTCATGTATTTATAGATATAAGCATGGAAATAATTCATTCATATAAATACATCTGTGTGAAGGGAGGAACGTTTTTCTGCTTTATTTTTAAATTTTATTTTTTTAATCTTGAACTTTAATTTTATTTATTTTTTTATACAGCAGGTTATTATTAGTTATCTATTTTATACATATACATGTATACAGGTCAATCCCAATCTCCCAACTCATCCCACCACCACCACCCCGTGGCTTCCCCCCCTTGGTGTCCATACGTTTGTTCTCTACCTCTGTGTCTCTATTTCTGCCCTGCAAACCGGTTCATCTCTACCATTTTTCTAGGTTCCACATATATGCATTAATATACAATATTTGTTTTTCTCTTTCTGACTTACTTCACTCTGTATGACAGTCTCTGGATCCATCGACGTCTCAACAAATGACCCAGTTTCATTCCTTTGTATGGCTGAGTAATATTCCATTTTATATATGTACCACCTCTTTATCCATTCGTCTGTCTGTGGGCATTTAGGTTGCTTCCATTACCTGGCTATTGTAAACAGTGCTGCAATGAACATTGTGGTGAATGTGTCTTTTGGATTTATGGTTTTCTCTGGGTATATGCCCAGAAGTGGGATTGCTGGATCATATGCTAATTCTATTTTTAGTTTTTAAAGGAACCTCCATACTGCTCTCCATAGTGACTGTATCAATTTACATTCCCACCAATGGTGGAAGAGGGTTCCTTTTGTCCACACCCTCCCCAGCATTTGTTGTTTGTAGATTTTCTGATGATGCCCATTCTAACAGGTGAGGTGATATCTCACTGTAGTTTTGATTTGCATTTCTCTAATAATTAGTGATGTTGAGCAGCTTTTCATGTGCGTCTCGTCCATCTCTGCATCTTCTTTGAAGAAATGTCTGTTTAGATCTTCTACCCATTTTTGTATTGGGTTGTTTGTTTTATTTATATTAAGCTGCATGAGCTGTTTATATATATTGGAGATTAAACCTTTGTCCATTGATTCCTTTGCAAATATTTTCTCCCATTCTGAGGGTTGCCTTTTTCCATTCCCGTATTTTAGGGAAAAAAATAAAGAAAAAGAAGCAGAACAGAAATGTGCATAAAACATGCCTCTGGAAACTGTCGTTTTGAAATATGGACGTCTTTTGAATTTTTTGGTCGATATACGACCCCAGGATTTGTTTTCAGGGCAGGTGCCATTTACAGGCCTGCCAATTACTTTGAATATCTACTGACTAGTAGCGCTGGGATTACAGCTGCTGTTGTGTGAAACGGCCACAAGGTGGCAGCATTTCTCCTTTACCAAATCTGGTTACTAGGGCAACAGAGCCTCAGTGGAAGTCGTGTTCTAGGTTGTAATTTAGAATGGAATGTGCCAGGAAAAATGCCCCTTATGTTTGTCTCACGGCTTCTTGTTCATTTCTTTAATTTAATTTTTATTTTTTATCACAGCAAGTTTGACTACAATGTTTGGCTTGTTGTAGGTGTGCAAGATGTGGTTCTTTTACACATATACATATGTCTGTTCTTCCTGGGATCCTTTTCCCATGTACGTTATGACAGAATGTTGAGTAGTCTTCTCTTGGTATTCCGTAGGTGTTTGGTGATTATATATTTCACCTGTGTTTGTATATGTCTGTTAACCCCAATGTCCTAATGTACCCAATCCTCACACCTTTCCATTGGCGAAACATAAGTTTGTTTAATGAATCTGTGATTGCCCTTCTCTGTGGAAATATCTTCACTGGTATCAATTTTTAGGTAACACCTATAAGTGATATCATATGATATGTGTCTTTCTCTTTCTGACTTACTACAAGTCACGTGATTACCTCTAGCCTCATCTACGGTGCTGCAAATGGCATTGTGTCCTTTTTTTCCTTGGCTAATATTCTGTCTGTACATGGACCAGTTCGTCTTTGTCCACTCATCTGTTGATGGACTTTTTGGTTGCTTCCATGTCATGGCTATTGTAATGCTGCGGCAATGCACATTTGCCTGCCTGTGTCTTTCCAATTCTGTCTTCTTAGGGTATAGGCCCAGGAGTGGGCCTGCTGGATCATATGGTAGCAAAATGTTTACCTTGTAGAGGCACCTCCATTCTGTTCTCATTAGTGTCTCTTACCAGGATACGTCCCACTTAAAGTTGAAGTTACGGTCTTCTCCACAACACCTTCAGCGTTTATTGTTTGTAGTATTTTTGCTGATGTTTATTCTGACTGGTGTGAGCTGATTCCACTTTGTGGTTGGATTTGCATGCGTCTCATAATCCCTTGAAATTGAGCCTTCTCGCATGTCCTTTTCTTCTTCAAACTGTGAGTACAGCTTACCTCTTCAAATTGTTTTCGTGAAGTATGTGTGACATTTAGAAATATTTTGGCCATTACCTCCCTCAAGACATTTTGAGGTCAGGTCTCATTTACAGCCCTCCAGTACTGGTGCATATGAAGTGACCCTTAGCACAGGTTTTAAAGCTGCTGTTGCAGGTAACGGCCAGAGGGCGGCAGCATTTCTGCTTTTCCCAATCTGGTAACTAGGGAAACAGACCATCCTGGCAGTGGTGTTCCTCGGTTATATGTTAGAGTGGAGTGTGCCCCCAAAAGCTGATGTCTCCTTACTTATGTTTGCTTTATGAATTGGATTTATATTTTTCTCATTGGAGTCATATTCCATTGTGTACATGGACCACTTCTTCTTTGTGCATTCCTCTGTTGATGGACATTTTCGTAGCTTCCAAGTATTGGTTATCATAACTATTGCTGTAGTGCAGGATTGCCAGCCTGTGTCTTTTTTTTTTGTTTTTGGCTGTACGTGGGCCTCTCGTTGCCGTGGACCGTCCCATTGCAGAGAACAGGCTCCAGACATGCAGGCCCAGCAGCCATAGCTCACGGGACCAGCCGCTCCACGGCATGTGGGATCTTCCGGAACCGGGGCATGAACCCGTGTCCCCTGCATTGGCAGGCGGACTCTGAACCACTGTGCCACCAGTGAAGCCCAGCCTGTGTCTTTTTGATTCTCATCCCCTCAGGCGATAGGCCCAGCAGCGGGTATGCTTGATTGAATGGTAGCTCAGTATTTACCTTTCCAAGGCACCTCATTTTTGTTTTCATTACTGGCTCTTACAATGTCCCACGTTGAACCCAGGGTAGGCATTTCTCCAAAACCCCTTCAGCATTTATTGTTTGCAGAATTTTTGCTGATGGCCATTCTGACTGGTGTGAGCTGATAGGTTTTTGTCATATGAATTTGCGTATCTTTAATTATTCCTAATGTTCAGCCTCTTTCCATGCCTTTTTAAATTTCTTGGACAGAAAAACAGAAAAAAAAACGGAGAGTGCAATTAACCTCTTGAAATAGTCTTCTTGGATGGTTGCCCGCTTTTGAAATTTTTGGTCAATTTTCGACCCCAGGATTGTTTTTGAGGGCAGGTGTCATTCACAGGCCTGCAATGAGTGTGAATATTTAGTGACCATTAGCACTGGGTTTAAAGCTGCTGTTGCGGGAAATGGCCACAAGGTGGCGGTATTTCTCCATTCCCAAATCCGGTTACTAGGGCAGCAGAGCCTTTCTGGGACCAATGGAATACAGAAGAAGGCATCATTGAAGTCTAATACAGAAAACCATGTCGTGGTGGATGGTAGAATGACCAGCAGGGTGTAGGAATTAGGAACGACTGGATGTATATCCTCGGTGACTTGACTGACTCTCCTGACATCCTTTACCGGGTCCCCAGCAGCCCATGGGGCTGACGTGGTCAGGGCAATGCCAGGTTATGGAGCTCACCTGCGCAACTACCCAGCAGCCCATGGGGCTCTCGTGGTCAGGCCCCTCCCAGGATATCGGGCTCACCTGGGCAGGTCCCCAGCAGCCCACGGGGCTCTCATGGTCAGGCCACTCCCAGGTTATGGAGCTCACCTGTGCAACTACCCAGCAGCCCATGGGGCTCTCGTGATCAGGCCCCTCCCAGGATACGTAGCTCCCGTGGGCAGGTAGGACAGCAGGGCTGGGAACACAGGATTCGTGCACATAGCCCTCATTTCAGAGCACCCCAGATGGCCTGTCTCTCAGAGCTGACACAGAGCACGTCAGAGCAGGACTTGAACTAACAAACAGCATCTCCGACAGGTCTGTGACCCTGGGCGTCACTCTGTGCGGCCTCCCTCTGCCTGGTCTTCCAGAGACTTCCACTGCAGACGGGGCACCAGGCCTCTGTCTCCACCCATCTACCCCTCCTCTCCCTGACTCCTGGGTTCCTCTCATTAAGAGAATGTCTTCTTGAAGTTGTCTCCCACTCATGGGCCAGATAAAATGATGAGAAAACAAGCCGGAGCTGCAGCCCCTTGTCTCCTGACTCTTAGGAGCCCACACCTGTTCCTCGGACCTGGCCGGTTCAGCGAGGTCCATTTTCTGCAATGTGAGCCCCTGAGGTTTGAGGATTGGCTGACCTGGGCAGCCTGACCCTGCCGGCCAGCCCTCCCCAGGTGTGCCTGTGTTGAGGTCAATATAAACCCCACTCCAGGCAGCAAGAGGCACTGCAGGTATGCCTGACGCCATATCCTCTGTCCCTTCAGCAGTCTCGGGGCTGTGCTGGTGGGAGGGTGTGAGGGGCCACGGCTTTGTGGGTGGTCCGGTGTGAGTGGGGCTCTGCTGGAGATTCTGCAGGAGTTGCCAGGCTGCCACCTGCTAAAGAAGAGGATGTGTCACCCAT
Source organism: Mesoplodon bidens (assembly GCF_964165515.1). Taxonomy (NCBI): domain Eukaryota; kingdom Metazoa; phylum Chordata; class Mammalia; order Artiodactyla; family Ziphiidae; genus Mesoplodon; species Mesoplodon bidens. Next base: position 17,962 of record NW_027672214.1, read on the forward strand.
ACCTTCCGCTGGAATTTCTCCCCGGGCAGAGGTGAGGAAGGAGAAAAGCAGTGGGGGCCGGGACAGGAGGGGTATCTCAGGCAGGGAAATGGAAAGCTTCCAGAAGAGCGCCCGGGGTCAGGAGCATCCTGGCTGGCCTGCAGGCACCAAGTCGGCCTGCGTGCTGTCGCTGGTGCGGCTCCACAGCCCTTCCTCTAGGCTTTCAAGTCCTTGTACATATTCAGGTGTTTTACCTGGGAAGGGTGGGAAGAGTTCAGCAGCAGCTGGCCTGGAGCTCATCTCACGTTTACTCACAGACCCCTCGGCATGGTCCCCCAGCTTTGCAATGAGGACGTTCCTTGCGGGGGACCTGCTGGCTGCATGGGAGATGATTCCCCACCTCTAACGAACTTCAGAATTGTTTACCACTGGAGCAAGTGCCCTGATAGCGTTTTCCTCTGTAAAACTGGTGGGTTCTGTTTTTTTTTTTCTTTTTTGGTTCAAGGTAGATTTCATTTCTCTTTCATGTATTTATAGATATAAGCATGGAAATAATTCATTCATATAAATACATCTGTGTGAAGGGAGGAACGTTTTTCTGCTTTATTTTTAAATTTTATTTTTTTAATCTTGAACTTTAATTTTATTTATTTTTTTATACAGCAGGTTATTATTAGTTATCTATTTTATACATATACATGTATACAGGTCAATCCCAATCTCCCAACTCATCCCACCACCACCACCCCGTGGCTTCCCCCCCTTGGTGTCCATACGTTTGTTCTCTACCTCTGTGTCTCTATTTCTGCCCTGCAAACCGGTTCATCTCTACCATTTTTCTAGGTTCCACATATATGCATTAATATACAATATTTGTTTTTCTCTTTCTGACTTACTTCACTCTGTATGACAGTCTCTGGATCCATCGACGTCTCAACAAATGACCCAGTTTCATTCCTTTGTATGGCTGAGTAATATTCCATTTTATATATGTACCACCTCTTTATCCATTCGTCTGTCTGTGGGCATTTAGGTTGCTTCCATTACCTGGCTATTGTAAACAGTGCTGCAATGAACATTGTGGTGAATGTGTCTTTTGGATTTATGGTTTTCTCTGGGTATATGCCCAGAAGTGGGATTGCTGGATCATATGCTAATTCTATTTTTAGTTTTTAAAGGAACCTCCATACTGCTCTCCATAGTGACTGTATCAATTTACATTCCCACCAATGGTGGAAGAGGGTTCCTTTTGTCCACACCCTCCCCAGCATTTGTTGTTTGTAGATTTTCTGATGATGCCCATTCTAACAGGTGAGGTGATATCTCACTGTAGTTTTGATTTGCATTTCTCTAATAATTAGTGATGTTGAGCAGCTTTTCATGTGCGTCTCGTCCATCTCTGCATCTTCTTTGAAGAAATGTCTGTTTAGATCTTCTACCCATTTTTGTATTGGGTTGTTTGTTTTATTTATATTAAGCTGCATGAGCTGTTTATATATATTGGAGATTAAACCTTTGTCCATTGATTCCTTTGCAAATATTTTCTCCCATTCTGAGGGTTGCCTTTTTCCATTCCCGTATTTTAGGGAAAAAAATAAAGAAAAAGAAGCAGAACAGAAATGTGCATAAAACATGCCTCTGGAAACTGTCGTTTTGAAATATGGACGTCTTTTGAATTTTTTGGTCGATATACGACCCCAGGATTTGTTTTCAGGGCAGGTGCCATTTACAGGCCTGCCAATTACTTTGAAGATCTACTGACTAGTAGCGCTGGGATTACAGCTGCTGTTGTGTGAAACGGCCACAAGGTGGCAGCATTTCTCCTTTACCAAATCTGGTTACTAGGGCAACAGAGCCTCAGTGGAAGTCGTGTTCTAGGTTGTAATTTAGAATGGAATGTGCCAGGAAAAATGCCCCTTATGTTTGTCTCACGGCTTCTTGTTCATTTCTTTAATTTAATTTTTATTTTTTATCACAGCAAGTTTGACTACAATGTTTGGCTTGTTGTAGGTGTGCAAGATGTGGTTCTTTTACACATATACATATGTCTGTTCTTCCTGGGATCCTTTTCCCATGTACGTTATGACAGAATGTTGAGTAGTCTTCTCTTGGTATTCCGTAGGTGTTTGGTGATTATATATTTCACCTGTGTTTGTATATGTCTGTTAACCCCAATGTCCTAATGTACCCAATCCTCACACCTTTCCATTGGCGAAACATAAGTTTGTTTAATGAATCTGTGATTGCCCTTCTCTGTGGAAATATCTTCACTGGTATCAATTTTTAGGTAACACCTATAAGTGATATCATATGATATGTGTCTTTCTCTTTCTGACTTACTACAAGTCACGTGATTACCTCTAGCCTCATCTACGGTGCTGCAAATGGCATTGTGTCCTTTTTTTCCTTGGCTAATATTCTGTCTGTACATGGACCAGTTCGTCTTTGTCCACTCATCTGTTGATGGACTTTTTGGTTGCTTCCATGTCATGGCTATTGTAATGCTGCGGCAATGCACATTTGCCTGCCTGTGTCTTTCCAATTCTGTCTTCTTAGGGTATAGGCCCAGGAGTGGGCCTGCTGGATCATATGGTAGCAAAATGTTTACCTTGTAGAGGCACCTCCATTCTGTTCTCATTAGTGTCTCTTACCAGGATACGTCCCACTTAAAGTTGAAGTTACGGTCTTCTCCACAACACCTTCAGCGTTTATTGTTTGTAGTATTTTTGCTGATGTTTATTCTGACTGGTGTGAGCTGATTCCACTTTGTGGTTGGATTTGCATGCGTCTCATAATCCCTTGAAATTGAGCCTTCTCGCATGTCCTTTTCTTCTTCAAACTGTGAGTACAGCTTACCTCTTCAAATTGTTTTCGTGAAGTATGTGTGACATTTAGAAATATTTTGGCCATTACCTCCCTCAAGACATTTTGAGGTCAGGTCTCATTTACAGCCCTCCAGTACTGGTGCATATGAAGTGACCCTTAGCACAGGTTTTAAAGCTGCTGTTGCAGGTAACGGCCAGAGGGCGGCAGCATTTCTGCTTTTCCCAATCTGGTAACTAGGGAAACAGACCATCCTGGCAGTGGTGTTCCTCGGTTATATGTTAGAGTGGAGTGTGCCCCCAAAAGCTGATGTCTCCTTACTTATGTTTGCTTTATGAATTGGATTTATATTTTTCTCATTGGAGTCATATTCCATTGTGTACATGGACCACTTCTTCTTTGTGCATTCCTCTGTTGATGGACATTTTCGTAGCTTCCAAGTATTGGTTATCATAACTATTGCTGTAGTGCAGGATTGCCAGCCTGTGTCTTTTTTTTTTGTTTTTGGCTGTACGTGGGCCTCTCGTTGCCGTGGACCGTCCCATTGCAGAGAACAGGCTCCAGACATGCAGGCCCAGCAGCCATAGCTCACGGGACCAGCCGCTCCACGGCATGTGGGATCTTCCGGAACCGGGGCATGAACCCGTGTCCCCTGCATTGGCAGGCGGACTCTGAACCACTGTGCCACCAGTGAAGCCCAGCCTGTGTCTTTTTGATTCTCATCCCCTCAGGCGATAGGCCCAGCAGCGGGTATGCTTGATTGAATGGTAGCTCAGTATTTACCTTTCCAAGGCACCTCATTTTTGTTTTCATTACTGGCTCTTACAATGTCCCACGTTGAACCCAGGGTAGGCATTTCTCCAAAACCCCTTCAGCATTTATTGTTTGCAGAATTTTTGCTGATGGCCATTCTGACTGGTGTGAGCTGATAGGTTTTTGTCATATGAATTTGCGTATCTTTAATTATTCCTAATGTTCAGCCTCTTTCCATGCCTTTTTAAATTTCTTGGACAGAAAAACAGAAAAAAAAACGGAGAGTGCAATTAACCTCTTGAAATAGTCTTCTTGGATGGTTGCCCGCTTTTGAAATTTTTGGTCAATTTTCGACCCCAGGATTGTTTTTGAGGGCAGGTGTCATTCACAGGCCTGCAATGAGTGTGAATATTTAGTGACCATTAGCACTGGGTTTAAAGCTGCTGTTGCGGGAAATGGCCACAAGGTGGCGGTATTTCTCCATTCCCAAATCCGGTTACTAGGGCAGCAGAGCCTTTCTGGGACCAATGGAATACAGAAGAAGGCATCATTGAAGTCTAATACAGAAAACCATGTCGTGGTGGATGGTAGAATGACCAGCAGGGTGTAGGAATTAGGAACGACTGGATGTATATCCTCGGTGACTTGACTGACTCTCCTGACATCCTTTACCGGGTCCCCAGCAGCCCATGGGGCTGACGTGGTCAGGGCAATGCCAGGTTATGGAGCTCACCTGCGCAACTACCCAGCAGCCCATGGGGCTCTCGTGGTCAGGCCCCTCCCAGGATATCGGGCTCACCTGGGCAGGTCCCCAGCAGCCCACGGGGCTCTCATGGTCAGGCCACTCCCAGGTTATGGAGCTCACCTGTGCAACTACCCAGCAGCCCATGGGGCTCTCGTGATCAGGCCCCTCCCAGGATACGTAGCTCCCGTGGGCAGGTAGGACAGCAGGGCTGGGAACACAGGATTCGTGCACATAGCCCTCATTTCAGAGCACCCCAGATGGCCTGTCTCTCAGAGCTGACACAGAGCACGTCAGAGCAGGACTTGAACTAACAAACAGCATCTCCGACAGGTCTGTGACCCTGGGCGTCACTCTGTGCGGCCTCCCTCTGCCTGGTCTTCCAGAGACTTCCACTGCAGACGGGGCACCAGGCCTCTGTCTCCACCCATCTACCCCTCCTCTCCCTGACTCCTGGGTTCCTCTCATTAAGAGAATGTCTTCTTGAAGTTGTCTCCCACTCATGGGCCAGATAAAATGATGAGAAAACAAGCCGGAGCTGCAGCCCCTTGTCTCCTGACTCTTAGGAGCCCACACCTGTTCCTCGGACCTGGCCGGTTCAGCGAGGTCCATTTTCTGCAATGTGAGCCCCTGAGGTTTGAGGATTGGCTGACCTGGGCAGCCTGACCCTGCCGGCCAGCCCTCCCCAGGTGTGCCTGTGTTGAGGTCAATATAAACCCCACTCCAGGCAGCAAGAGGCACTGCAGGTATGCCTGACGCCATATCCTCTGCCCCTTCAGCAGTCTCGGGGCTGTGCTGGTGGGAGGGTGTGAGGGGCCACGGCTTTGTGGGTGGTCCGGTGTGAGTGGGGCTCTGCTGGAGATTCTGCAGGAGTTGCCAGGCTGCCACCTGCTAAAGAAGAGGATGTGTCACCCATACCTTCCGCTGGAATTTCTCCCCGGGCAGAGGTGAGGAAGGAGAAAAGCAGTGGGGGCCGGGACAGGAGGGGTATCTCAGGCAGGGAAATGGAAAGCTTCCAGAAGAGCGCCCGGGGTCAGGAGCATCCTGGCTGGCCTGCAGGCACCAAGTCGGCCTGCGTGCTGTCGCTGGTGCGGCTCCACAGCCCTTCCTCTAGGCTTTCAAGTCCTTGTACATATTCAGGTGTTTTACCTGGGAAGGGTGGGAAGAGTTCAGCAGCAGCTGGCCTGGAGCTCATCTCACGTTTACTCACAGACCCCTCGGCATGGTCCCCCAGCTTTGCAATGAGGACGTTCCTTGCGGGGGACCTGCTGGCTGCATGGGAGATGATTCCCCACCTCTAACGAACTTCAGAATTGTTTACCACTGGAGCAAGTGCCCTGATAGCGTTTTCCTCTGTAAAACTGGTGGGTTCTGTTTTTTTTTTTCTTTTTTGGTTCAAGGTAGATTTCATTTCTCTTTCATGTATTTATAGATATAAGCATGGAAATAATTCATTCATATAAATACATCTGTGTGAAGGGAGGAACGTTTTTCTGCTTTATTTTTAAATTTTATTTTTTTAATCTTGAACTTTAATTTTATTTATTTTTTTATACAGCAGGTTATTATTAGTTATCTATTTTATACATATACATGTATACAGGTCAATCCCAATCTCCCAACTCATCCCACCACCACCACCCCGTGGCTTCCCCCCCTTGGTGTCCATACGTTTGTTCTCTACCTCTGTGTCTCTATTTCTGCCCTGCAAACCGGTTCATCTCTACCATTTTTCTAGGTTCCACATATATGCATTAATATACAATATTTGTTTTTCTCTTTCTGACTTACTTCACTCTGTATGACAGTCTCTGGATCCATCGACGTCTCAACAAATGACCCAGTTTCATTCCTTTGTATGGCTGAGTAATATTCCATTTTATATATGTACCACCTCTTTATCCATTCGTCTGTCTGTGGGCATTTAGGTTGCTTCCATTACCTGGCTATTGTAAACAGTGCTGCAATGAACATTGTGGTGAATGTGTCTTTTGGATTTATGGTTTTCTCTGGGTATATGCCCAGAAGTGGGATTGCTGGATCATATGCTAATTCTATTTTTAGTTTTTAAAGGAACCTCCATACTGCTCTCCATAGTGACTGTATCAATTTACATTCCCACCAATGGTGGAAGAGGGTTCCTTTTGTCCACACCCTCCCCAGCATTTGTTGTTTGTAGATTTTCTGATGATGCCCATTCTAACAGGTGAGGTGATATCTCACTGTAGTTTTGATTTGCATTTCTCTAATAATTAGTGATGTTGAGCAGCTTTTCATGTGCGTCTCGTCCATCTCTGCATCTTCTTTGAAGAAATGTCTGTTTAGATCTTCTACCCATTTTTGTATTGGGTTGTGTGTTTTATTTATATTAAGCTGCATGAGCTGTTTATATATATTGGAGATTAAACCTTTGTCCATTGATTCCTTTGCAAATATTTTCTCCCATTCTGAGGGTTGCCTTTTTCCATTCCCGTATTTTAGGGAAAAAAATAAAGAAAAAGAAGCAGAACAGAAATGTGCATAAAACATGCCTCTGGAAACTGTCGTTTTGAAATATGGACGTCTTTTGAATTTTTTGGTCGATATACGACCCCAGGATTTGTTTTCAGGGCAGGTGCCATTTACAGGCCTGCCAATTACTTTGAATATCTACTGACTAGTAGCGCTGGGATTACAGCTGCTGTTGTGTGAAACGGCCACAAGGTGGCAGCATTTCTCCTTTACCAAATCTGGTTACTAGGGCAACAGAGCCTCAGTGGAAGTCGTGTTCTAGGTTGTAATTTAGAATGGAATGTGCCAGGAAAAATGCCCCTTATGTTTGTCTCACGGCTTCTTGTTCATTTCTTTAATTTAATTTTTATTTTTTATCACAGCAAGTTTGACTACAATGTTTGGCTTGTTGTAGGTGTGCAAGATGTGGTTCTTTTACACATATACATATGTCTGTTCTTCCTGGGATCCTTTTCCCATGTACGTTATGACAGAATGTTGAGTAGTCTTCTCTTGGTATTCCGTAGGTGTTTGGTGATTATATATTTCACCTGTGTTTGTATATGTCTGTTAACCCCAATGTCCTAATGTACCCAATCCTCACACCTTTCCATTGGCGAAACATAAGTTTGTTTAATGAATCTGTGATTGCCCTTCTCTGTGGAAATATCTTCACTGGTATCAATTTTTAGGTAACACCTATAAGTGATATCATATGATATGTGTCTTTCTCTTTCTGACTTACTACAAGTCACGTGATTACCTCTAGCCTCATCTACGGTGCTGCAAATGGCATTGTGTCCTTTTTTTCCTTGGCTAATATTCTGTCTGTACATGGACCAGTTCGTCTTTGTCCACTCATCTGTTGATGGACTTTTTGGTTGCTTCCATGTCATGGCTATTGTAATGCTGCGGCAATGCACATTTGCCTGCCTGTGTCTTTCCAATTCTGTCTTCTTAGGGTATAGGCCCAGGAGTGGGCCTGCTGGATCATATGGTAGCAAAATGTTTACCTTGTAGAGGCACCTCCATTCTGTTCTCATTAGTGTCTCTTACCAGGATACGTCCCACTTAAAGTTGAAGTTACGGTCTTCTCCACAACACCTTCAGCGTTTATTGTTTGTAGTATTTTTGCTGATGTTTATTCTGACTGGTGTGAGCTGATTCCACTTTGTGGTTGGATTTGCATGCGTCTCATAATCCCTTGAAATTGAGCCTTCTCGCATGTCCTTTTCTTCTTCAAACTGTGAGTACAGCTTACCTCTTCAAATTGTTTTCGTGAAGTATGTGTGACATTTAGAAATATTTTGGCCATTACCTCCCTCAAGACATTTTGAGGTCAGGTCTCATTTACAGCCCTCCAGTACTGGTGCATATGAAGTGACCCTTAGCACAGGTTTTAAAGCTGCTGTTGCAGGTAACGGCCAGAGGGCGGCAGCATTTCTGCTTTTCCCAATCTGGTAACTAGGGAAACAGACCATCCTGGCAGTGGTGTTCCTCGGTTATATGTTAGAGTGGAGTGTGCCCCCAAAAGCTGATGTCTCCTTACTTATGTTTGCTTTATGAATTGGATTTATATTTTTCTCATTGGAGTCATATTCCATTGTGTACATGGACCACTTCTTCTTTGTGCATTCCTCTGTTGATGGACATTTTCGTAGCTTCCAAGTATTGGTTATCATAACTATTGCTGTAGTGCAGGATTGCCAGCCTGTGTCTTTTTTTTTTGTTTTTGGCTGTACGTGGGCCTCTCGTTGCCGTGGACCGTCCCATTGCAGAGAACAGGCTCCAGACATGCAGGCCCAGCAGCCATAGCTCACGGGACCAGCCGCTCCACGGCATGTGGGATCTTCCGGAACCGGGGCATGAACCCGTGTCCCCTGCATTGGCAGGCGGACTCTGAACCACTGTGCCACCAGTGAAGCCCAGCCTGTGTCTTTTTGATTCTCATCCCCTCAGGCGATAGGCCCAGCAGCGGGTATGCTTGATTGAATGGTAGCTCAGTATTTACCTTTCCAAGGCACCTCATTTTTGTTTTCATTACTGGCTCTTACAATGTCCCACGTTGAACCCAGGGTAGGCATTTCTCCAAAACCCCTTCAGCATTTATTGTTTGCAGAATTTTTGCTGATGGCCATTCTGACTGGTGTGAGCTGATAGGTTTTTGTCATATGAATTTGCGTATCTTTAATTATTCCTAATGTTCAGCCTCTTTCCATGCCTTTTTAAATTTCTTGGACAGAAAAACAGAAAAAAAAACGGAGAGTGCAATTAACCTCTTGAAATAGTCTTCTTGGATGGTTGCCCGCTTTTGAAATTTTTGGTCAATTTTCGACCCCAGGATTGTTTTTGAGGGCAGGTGTCATTCACAGGCCTGCAATGAGTGTGAATATTTAGTGACCATTAGCACTGGGTTTAAAGCTGCTGTTGCGGGAAATGGCCACAAGGTGGCGGTATTTCTCCATTCCCAAATCCGGTTACTAGGGCAGCAGAGCCTTTCTGGGACCAATGGAATACAGAAGAAGGCATCATTGAAGTCTAATACAGAAAACCATGTCGTGGTGGATGGTAGAATGACCAGCAGGGTGTAGGAATTAGGAACGACTGGATGTATATCCTCGGTGACTTGACTGACTCTCCTGACATCCTTTACCGGGTCCCCAGCAGCCCATGGGGCTGACGTGGTCAGGGCAATGCCAGGTTATGGAGCTCACCTGCGCAACTACCCAGCAGCCCATGGGGCTCTCGTGGTCAGGCCCCTCCCAGGATATCGGGCTCACCTGGGCAGGTCCCCAGCAGCCCACGGGGCTCTCATGGTCAGGCCACTCCCAGGTTATGGAGCTCACCTGTGCAACTACCCAGCAGCCCATGGGGCTCTCGTGATCAGGCCCCTCCCAGGATACGTAGCTCCCGTGGGCAGGTAGGACAGCAGGGCTGGGAACACAGGATTCGTGCACATAGCCCTCATTTCAGAGCACCCCAGATGGCCTGTCTCTCAGAGCTGACACAGAGCACGTCAGAGCAGGACTTGAACTAACAAACAGCATCTCCGACAGGTCTGTGACCCTGGGCGTCACTCTGTGCGGCCTCCCTCTGCCTGGTCTTCCAGAGACTTCCACTGCAGACGGGGCACCAGGCCTCTGTCTCCACCCATCTACCCCTCCTCTCCCTGACTCCTGGGTTCCTCTCATTAAGAGAATGTCTTCTTGAAGTTGTCTCCCACTCATGGGCCAGATAAAATGATGAGAAAACAAGCCGGAGCTGCAGCCCCTTGTCTCCTGACTCTTAGGAGCCCACACCTGTTCCTCGGACCTGGCCGGTTCAGCGAGGTCCATTTTCTGCAATGTGAGCCCCTGAGGTTTGAGGATTGGCTGACCTGGGCAGCCTGACCCTGCCGGCCAGCCCTCCCCAGGTGTGCCTGTGTTGAGGTCAATATAAACCCCACTCCAGGCAGCAAGAGGCACTGCAGGTATGCCTGACGCCATATCCTCTGCCCCTTCAGCAGTCTCGGGGCTGTGCTGGTGGGAGGGTGTGAGGGGCCACGGCTTTGTGGGTGGTCCGGTGTGAGTGGGGCTCTGCTGGAGATTCTGCAGGAGTTGCCAGGCTGCCACCTGCTAAAGAAGAGGATGTGTCACCCATACCTTCCGCTGGAATTTCTCCCCGGGCAGAGGTGAGGAAGGAGAAAAGCAGTGGGGGCCGGGACAGGAGGGGTATCTCAGGCAGGGAAATGGAAAGCTTCCAGAAGAGCGCCCGGGGTCAGGAGCATCCTGGCTGGCCTGCAGGCACCAAGTCGGCCTGCGTGCTGTCGCTGGTGCGGCTCCACAGCCCTTCCTCTAGGCTTTCAAGTCCTTGTACATATTCAGGTGTTTTACCTGGGAAGGGTGGGAAGAGTTCAGCAGCAGCTGGCCTGGAGCTCATCTCACGTTTACTCACAGACCCCTCGGCATGGTCCCCCAGCTTTGCAATGAGGACGTTCCTTGCGGGGGACCTGCTGGCTGCATGGGAGATGATTCCCCACCTCTAACGAACTTCAGAATTGTTTACCACTGGAGCAAGTGCCCTGATAGCGTTTTCCTCTGTAAAACTGGTGGGTTCTGTTTTTTTTTTTCTTTTTTGGTTCAAGGTAGATTTCATTTCTCTTTCATGTATTTATAGATATAAGCATGGAAATAATTCATTCATATAAATACATCTGTGTGAAGGGAGGAACGTTTTTCTGCTTTATTTTTAAATTTTATTTTTTTAATCTTGAACTTTAATTTTATTTATTTTTTTATACAGCAGGTTATTATTAGTTATCTATTTTATACATATACATGTATACAGGTCAATCCCAATCTCCCAACTCATCCCACCACCACCACCCCGTGGCTTCCCCCCCTTGGTGTCCATACGTTTGTTCTCTACCTCTGTGTCTCTATTTCTGCCCTGCAAACCGGTTCATCTCTACCATTTTTCTAGGTTCCACATATATGCATTAATATACAATATTTGTTTTTCTCTTTCTGACTTACTTCACTCTGTATGACAGTCTCTAGATCCATCGACGTCTCAACAAATGACCCAGTTTCATTCCTTTGTATGGCTGAGTAATATTCCATTTTATATATGTACCACCTCTTTATCCATTCGTCTGTCTGTGGGCATTTAGGTTGCTTCCATTACCTGGCTATTGTAAACAGTGCTGCAATGAACATTGTGGTGAATGTGTCTTTTGGATTTATGGTTTTCTCTGGGTATATGCCCAGAAGTGGGATTGCTGGATCATATGCTAATTCTATTTTTAGTTTTTAAAGGAACCTCCATACTGCTCTCCATAGTGACTGTATCAATTTACATTCCCACCAATGGTGGAAGAGGGTTCCTTTTGTCCACACCCTCCCCAGCATTTGTTGTTTGTAGATTTTCTGATGATGCCCATTCTAACAGGTGAGGTGATATCTCACTGTAGTTTTGATTTGCATTTCTCTAATAATTAGTGATGTTGAGCAGCTTTTCATGTGCGTCTCGTCCATCTCTGCATCTTCTTTGAAGAAATGTCTGTTTAGATCTTCTACCCATTTTTGTATTGGGTTGTTTGTTTTATTTATATTAAGCTGCATGAGCTGTTTATATATATTGGAGATTAAACCTTTGTCCATTGATTCCTTTGCAAATATTTTCTCCCATTCTGAGGGTTGCCTTTTTCCATTCCCGTATTTTAGGGAAAAAAATAAAGAAAAAGAAGCAGAACAGAAATGTGCATAAAACATGCCTCTGGAAACTGTCGTTTTGAAATATGGACGTCTTTTGAATTTTTTGGTCGATATACGACCCCAGGATTTGTTTTCAGGGCAGGTGCCATTTACAGGCCTGCCAATTACTTTGAATATCTACTGACTAGTAGCGCTGGGATTACAGCTGCTGTTGTGTGAAACAGCCACAAGGTGGCAGCATTTCTCCTTTACCAAATCTGGTTACTAGGGCAACAGAGCCTCAGTGGAAGTCGTGTTCTAGGTTGTAATTTAGAATGGAATGTGCCAGGAAAAATGCCCCTTATGTTTGTCTCACGGCTTCTTGTTCATTTCTTTAATTTAATTTTTATTTTTTATCACAGCAAGTTTGACTACAATGTTTGGCTTGTTGTAGGTGTGCAAGATGTGGTTCTTTTACACATATACATATGTCTGTTCTTCCTGGGATCCTTTTCCCATGTACGTTATGACAGAATGTTGAGTAGTCTTCTCTTGGTATTCCGTAGGTGTTTGGTGATTATATATTTCACCTGTGTTTGTATATGTCTGTTAACCCCAATGTCCTAATGTACCCAATCCTCACACCTTTCCATTGGCGAAACATAAGTTTGTTTAATGAATCTGTGATTGCCCTTCTCTGTGGAAATATCTTCACTGGTATCAATTTTTAGGTAACACCTATAAGTGATATCATATGATATGTGTCTTTCTCTTTCTGACTTACTACAAGTCACGTGATTACCTCTAGCCTCATCTACGGTGCTGCAAATGGCATTGTGTCCTTTTTTTCCTTGGCTAATATTCTGTCTGTACATGGACCAGTTCGTCTTTGTCCACTCATCTGTTGATGGACTTTTTGGTTGCTTCCATGTCATGGCTATTGTAATGCTGCGGCAATGCACATTTGCCTGCCTGTGTCTTTCCAATTCTGTCTTCTTAGGGTATAGGCCCAGGAGTGGGCCTGCTGGATCATATGGTAGCAAAATGTTTACCTTGTAGAGGCACCTCCATTCTGTTCTCATTAGTGTCTCTTACCAGGATACGTCCCACTTAAAGTTGAAGTTACGGTCTTCTCCACAACACCTTCAGCGTTTATTGTTTGTAGTATTTTTGCTGATGTTTATTCTGACTGGTGTGAGCTGATTCCACTTTGTGGTTGGATTTGCATGCGTCTCATAATCCCTTGAAATTGAGCCTTCTCGCATGTCCTTTTCTTCTTCAAACTGTGAGTACAGCTTACCTCTTCAAATTGTTTTCGTGAAGTATGTGTGACATTTAGAAATATTTTGGCCATTACCTCCCTCAAGACATTTTGAGGTCAGGTCTCATTTACAGCCCTCCAGTACTGGTGCATATGAAGTGACCCTTAGCACAGGTTTTAAAGCTGCTGTTGCAGGTAACGGCCAGAGGGCGGCAGCATTTCTGCTTTTCCCAATCTGGTAACTAGGGAAACAGACCATCCTGGCAGTGGTGTTCCTCGGTTATATGTTAGAGTGGAGTGTGCCCCCAAAAGCTGATGTCTCCTTACTTATGTTTGCTTTATGAATTGGATTTATATTTTTCTCATTGGAGTCATATTCCATTGTGTACATGGACCACTTCTTCTTTGTGCATTCCTCTGTTGATGGACATTTTCGTAGCTTCCAAGTATTGGTTATCATAACTATTGCTGTAGTGCAGGATTGCCAGCCTGTGTCTTTTTTTTTTGTTTTTGGCTGTACGTGGGCCTCTCGTTGCCGTGGACCGTCCCATTGCAGAGAACAGGCTCCAGACATGCAGGCCCAGCAGCCATAGCTCACGGGACCAGCCGCTCCACGGCATGTGGGATCTTCCGGAACCGGGGCATGAACCCGTGTCCCCTGCATTGGCAGGCGGACTCTGAACCACTGTGCCACCAGTGAAGCCCAGCCTGTGTCTTTTTGATTCTCATCCCCTCAGGCGATAGGCCCAGCAGCGGGTATGCTTGATTGAATGGTAGCTCAGTATTTACCTTTCCAAGGCACCTCATTTTTGTTTTCATTACTGGGTCTTACAATGTCCCACGTTGAACCCAGGGTAGGCATTTCTCCAAAACCCCTTCAGCATTTATTGTTTGCAGAATTTTTGCTGATGGCCATTCTGACTGGTGTGAGCTGATAGGTTTTTGTCATATGAATTTGCGTATCTTTAATTATTCCTAATGTTCAGCCTCTTTCCATGCCTTTTTAAATTTCTTGGACAGAAAAACAGAAAAAAAAACGGAGAGTGCAATTAACCTCTTGAAATAGTCTTCTTGGATGGTTGCCCGCTTTTGAAATTTTTGGTCAATTTTCGACCCCAGGATTGTTTTTGAGGGCAGGTGTCATTCACAGGCCTGCAATGAGTGTGAATATTTAGTGACCATTAGCACTGGGTTTAAAGCTGCTGTTGCGGGAAATGGCCACAAGGTGGCGGTATTTCTCCATTCCCAAATCCGGTTACTAGGGCAGCAGAGCCTTTCTGGGACCAATGGAATACAGAAGAAGGCATCATTGAAGTCTAATACAGAAAACCATGTCGTGGTGGATGGTAGAATGACCAGCAGGGTGTAGGAATTAGGAACGACTGGATGTATATCCTCGGTGACTTGACTGACTCTCCTGACATCCTTTACCGGGTCCCCAGCAGCCCATGGGGCTGACGTGGTCAGGGCAATGCCAGGTTATGGAGCTCACCTGCGCAACTACCCAGCAGCCCATGGGGCTCTCGTGGTCAGGCCCCTCCCAGGATATCGGGCTCACCTGGGCAGGTCCCCAGCAGCCCACGGGGCTCTCATGGTCAGGCCACTCCCAGGTTATGGAGCTCACCTGTGCAACCTACCCAGCAGCCCATGGGGCTCTCGTGATCAGGCCCCTCCCAGGATACGTAGCTCCCGTGGGCAGGTAGGACAGCAGGGCTGGGAACACAGGATTCGTGCACATAGCCCTCATTTCAGAGCACCCCAGATGGCCTGTCTCTCAGAGCTGACACAGAGCACGTCAGAGCAGGACTTGAACTAACAAACAGCATCTCCGACAGGTCTGTGACCCTGGGCGTCACTCTGTGCGGCCTCCCTCTGCCTGGTCTTCCAGAGACTTCCACTGCAGACGGGGCACCAGGCCTCTGTCTCCACCCATCTACCCCTCCTCTCCCTGACTCCTGGGTTCCTCTCATTAAGAGAATGTCTTCTTGAAGTTGTCTCCCACTCATGGGCCAGATAAAATGATGAGAAAACAAGCCGGAGCTGCAGCCCCTTGTCTCCTGACTCTTAGGAGCCCACACCTGTTCCTCGGACCTGGCCGGTTCAGCGAGGTCCATTTTCTGCAATGTGAGCCCCTGAGGTTTGAGGATTGGCTGACCTGGGCAGCCTGACCCTGCCGGCCAGCCCTCCCCAGGTGTGCCTGTGTTGAGGTCAATATAAACCCCACTCCAGGCAGCAAGAGGCACTGCAGGTATGCCTGACG
This sequence comes from Mesoplodon bidens, assembly GCF_964165515.1. Taxonomy (NCBI): domain Eukaryota; kingdom Metazoa; phylum Chordata; class Mammalia; order Artiodactyla; family Ziphiidae; genus Mesoplodon; species Mesoplodon bidens. The sequence continues at coordinate 33,444 of NW_027672214.1, forward strand.
CCATATCCTCTGCCCCTTCAGCAGTCTCGGGGCTGTGCTGGTGGGAGGGTGTGAGGGGCCACGGCTTTGTGGGTGGTCCGGTGTGAGTGGGGCTCTGCTGGAGATTCTGCAGGAGTTGCCAGGCTGCCACCTGCTAAAGAAGAGGATGTGTCACCCATACCTTCCGCTGGAATTTCTCCCCGGGCAGAGGTGAGGAAGGAGAAAAGCAGTGGGGGCCGGGACAGGAGGGGTATCTCAGGCAGGGAAATGGAAAGCTTCCAGAAGAGCGCCCGGGGTCAGGAGCATCCTGGCTGGCCTGCAGGCACCAAGTCGGCCTGCGTGCTGTCGCTGGTGCGGCTCCACAGCCCTTCCTCTAGGCTTTCAAGTCCTTGTACATATTCAGGTGTTTTACCTGGGAAGGGTGGGAAGAGTTCAGCAGCAGCTGGCCTGGAGCTCATCTCACGTTTACTCACAGACCCCTCGGCATGGTCCCCCAGCTTTGCAATGAGGACGTTCCTTGCGGGGGACCTGCTGGCTGCATGGGAGATGATTCCCCACCTCTAACGAACTTCAGAATTGTTTACCACTGGAGCAAGTGCCCTGATAGCGTTTTCCTCTGTAAAACTGGTGGGTTCTGTTTTTTTTTTTCTTTTTTGGTTCAAGGTAGATTTCATTTCTCTTTCATGTATTTATAGATATAAGCATGGAAATAATTCATTCATATAAATACATCTGTGTGAAGGGAGGAACGTTTTTCTGCTTTATTTTTAAATTTTATTTTTTTAATCTTGAACTTTAATTTTATTTATTTTTTTATACAGCAGGTTATTATTAGTTATCTATTTTATACATATACATGTATACAGGTCAATCCCAATCTCCCAACTCATCCCACCACCACCACCCCGTGGCTTCCCCCCCTTGGTGTCCATACGTTTGTTCTCTACCTCTGTGTCTCTATTTCTGCCCTGCAAACCGGTTCATCTCTACCATTTTTCTAGGTTCCACATATATGCATTAATATACAATATTTGTTTTTCTCTTTCTGACTTACTTCACTCTGTATGACAGTCTCTGGATCCATCGACGTCTCAACAAATGACCCAGTTTCATTCCTTTGTATGGCTGAGTAATATTCCATTTTATATATGTACCACCTCTTTATCCATTCGTCTGTCTGTGGGCATTTAGGTTGCTTCCATTACCTGGCTATTGTAAACAGTGCTGCAATGAACATTGTGGTGAATGTGTCTTTTGGATTTATGGTTTTCTCTGGGTATATGCCCAGAAGTGGGATTGCTGGATCATATGCTAATTCTATTTTTAGTTTTTAAAGGAACCTCCATACTGCTCTCCATAGTGACTGTATCAATTTACATTCCCACCAATGGTGGAAGAGGGTTCCTTTTGTCCACACCCTCCCCAGCATTTGTTGTTTGTAGATTTTCTGATGATGCCCATTCTAACAGGTGAGGTGATATCTCACTGTAGTTTTGATTTGCATTTCTCTAATAATTAGTGATGTTGAGCAGCTTTTCATGTGCGTCTCGTCCATCTCTGCATCTTCTTTGAAGAAATGTCTGTTTAGATCTTCTACCCATTTTTGTATTGGGTTGTTTGTTTTATTTATATTAAGCTGCATGAGCTGTTTATATATATTGGAGATTAAACCTTTGTCCATTGATTCCTTTGCAAATATTTTCTCCCATTCTGAGGGTTGCCTTTTTCCATTCCCGTATTTTAGGGAAAAAAATAAAGAAAAAGAAGCAGAACAGAAATGTGCATAAAACATGCCTCTGGAAACTGTCGTTTTGAAATATGGACGTCTTTTGAATTTTTTGGTCGATATACGACCCCAGGATTTGTTTTCAGGGCAGGTGCCATTTACAGGCCTGCCAATTACTTTGAATATCTACTGACTAGTAGCGCTGGGATTACAGCTGCTGTTGTGTGAAACGGCCACAAGGTGGCAGCATTTCTCCTTTACCAAATCTGGTTACTAGGGCAACAGAGCCTCAGTGGAAGTCGTGTTCTAGGTTGTAATTTAGAATGGAATGTGCCAGGAAAAATGCCCCTTATGTTTGTCTCACGGCTTCTTGTTCATTTCTTTAATTTAATTTTTATTTTTTATCACAGCAAGTTTGACTACAATGTTTGGCTTGTTGTAGGTGTGCAAGATGTGGTTCTTTTACACATATACATATGTCTGTTCTTCCTGGGATCCTTTTCCCATGTACGTTATGACAGAATGTTGAGTAGTCTTCTCTTGGTATTCCGTAGGTGTTTGGTGATTATATATTTCACCTGTGTTTGTATATGTCTGTTAACCCCAATGTCCTAATGTACCCAATCCTCACACCTTTCCATTGGCGAAACATAAGTTTGTTTAATGAATCTGTGATTGCCCTTCTCTGTGGAAATATCTTCACTGGTATCAATTTTTAGGTAACACCTATAAGTGATATCATATGATATGTGTCTTTCTCTTTCTGACTTACTACAAGTCACGTGATTACCTCTAGCCTCATCTACGGTGCTGCAAATGGCATTGTGTCCTTTTTTTCCTTGGCTAATATTCTGTCTGTACATGGACCAGTTCGTCTTTGTCCACTCATCTGTTGATGGACTTTTTGGTTGCTTCCATGTCATGGCTATTGTAATGCTGCGGCAATGCACATTTGCCTGCCTGTGTCTTTCCAATTCTGTCTTCTTAGGGTATAGGCCCAGGAGTGGGCCTGCTGGATCATATGGTAGCAAAATGTTTACCTTGTAGAGGCACCTCCATTCTGTTCTCATTAGTGTCTCTTACCAGGATACGTCCCACTTAAAGTTGAAGTTACGGTCTTCTCCACAACACCTTCAGCGTTTATTGTTTGTAGTATTTTTGCTGATGTTTATTCTGACTGGTGTGAGCTGATTCCACTTTGTGGTTGGATTTGCATGCGTCTCATAATCCCTTGAAATTGAGCCTTCTCGCATGTCCTTTTCTTCTTCAAACTGTGAGTACAGCTTACCTCTTCAAATTGTTTTCGTGAAGTATGTGTGACATTTAGAAATATTTTGGCCATTACCTCCCTCAAGACATTTTGAGGTCAGGTCTCATTTACAGCCCTCCAGTACTGGTGCATATGAAGTGACCCTTAGCACAGGTTTTAAAGCTGCTGTTGCAGGTAACGGCCAGAGGGCGGCAGCATTTCTGCTTTTCCCAATCTGGTAACTAGGGAAACAGACCATCCTGGCAGTGGTGTTCCTCGGTTATATATTAGAGTGGAGTGTGCCCCCAAAAGCTGATGTCTCCTTACTTATGTCTGCTTTATGAATTGGATTTATATTTTTCTCATTGGAGTCATATTCCATTGTGTACATGGACCACTTCTTCTTTGTGCATTCCTCTGTTGATGGACATTTTCGTAGCTTCCAAGTATTGGTTATCATAACTATTGCTGTAGTGCAGGATTGCCAGCCTGTGTCTTTTTTTTTTGTTTTTGGCTGTACGTGGGCCTCTCGTTGCCGTGGACCGTCCCATTGCAGAGAACAGGCTCCAGACATGCAGGCCCAGCAGCCATAGCTCACGGGACCAGCCGCTCCACGGCATGTGGGATCTTCCGGAACCGGGGCATGAACCCGTGTCCCCTGCATTGGCAGGCGGACTCTGAACCACTGTGCCACCAGTGAAGCCCAGCCTGTGTCTTTTTGATTCTCATCCCCTCAGGCGATAGGCCCAGCAGCGGGTATGCTTGATTGAATGGTAGCTCAGTATTTACCTTTCCAAGGCACCTCATTTTTGTTTTCATTACTGGCTCTTACAATGTCCCACGTTGAACCCAGGGTAGGCATTTCTCCAAAACCCCTTCAGCATTTATTGTTTGCAGAATTTTTGCTGATGGCCATTCTGACTGGTGTGAGCTGATAGGTTTTTGTCATATGAATTTGCGTATCTTTAATTATTCCTAATGTTCATTTTTCCACAGCTTTTAAAGTTTCTGTTAAAGAAAAAATGAAAAAAACGGAGAGTACAATTAACCTTTTCAAATTTTCTTTTTCAAAGTTTGCACACAAAATTGAATTTATTGGTCAATATTCGACCCCAGGATAGTTTTTGAGGGCAGGTGTCATTCATAGGCCTGCAATGAGTGTGAATATTTAGTGACCATTAGCACTGCGTTTAAAGCTGCTGTTGTAGGATACAGCCACAGGTATCAGCATTTCTCCATTCCGAAAGCTGGTTACTAGGGCAGCAGAGCCGTTCTGGAAGTCCTCTTCCTTGGTTGTAAATTAAAATGGGATGTGCCAGTAGAAACCCCAATTAGTTTATGTCACATTACTTCTTGTTCGTAGTTTTAGTTTTTTAATCGGTGTAATGATTAGAATATTGTTCGTCCTAAGTGTACAGAATCTGGTTCATTTTTGCATTATATATATATATACACACACACACATTCATTTACAGAGCCACTTCCTCTGTAATTTATTGCAGAGTGTTCCAAATGCCTCCCTTGCTATATGGTCCGTCTTTTTGATGTATGTATTTAATAGGTATTTGTACACGTATGGTAACCCTAACCTTAATTTTTCCATTCTCCCCACCTTTCCTTTTAAATAAGCATAGTTTCTTTTCTAAGTCTGTGAGTGTCTTTCTCTGTGGAAATATGTTCATTTGTGTCAGTTGTTAGATAAGGCCTATAAGTGATATCATGGGATATGTATTTTGCTTTCTGACTTACCTCGTGTTTGTGATTATCTCTAGGCTCAACTATGGTGCCTCAAAGAGCAGCATTTCATTGTTTGCCATGGCTAATATTCCATTGTGTACATGGACCACTTCTTATTTTTCCACTCATCTGGTGATGTATATTTTGGTTGTTTCCGTGTCGTGGCTATTGTCAAAATTCTGCAGTGCAGCTGTTGAAGCCTGTGCCTCCTCGACACTGAACTTCTCAGATGAGACGCTCAGCGGTGGGCTTGCTGAATGGAACAGTGGCTCAATTTTTAATTTTAAACTCAGCTCTTTTCCATCCTCATTATTGTCTGTCACCACTTTACATCTCACCAGCAGGTACAGGGTACACAGTTCGCTAAACGCCTTCAGCATGTATTGTTTGTAGACTTTTAGATGATGGTAGTTGACGTATGTGAGCTGAAATGTTTTTGGAGGTTAGATTTGCATGAGTCTAATAATTCCTGATGTTGAGCTTTTATCCATTTTCCTCTTTTTTGAAAATGAGTGAGTAAAACTTACCCCTCTATACTATCTCCTTGAAAAATTTGCAAGTTTTGAATTTTTTTAGCCATTCCCTAACTGCTCACAATTGTTTAGGGCAGGCATCCTTTACAGCTCTGAGTCCTTGTGAATAGTACGTGACCATTAGCTGTGGGTTTAAAGCCGCTCTTTTGGGAAACGGTCACAAGGCAGCAGCATTTCTACATTTCCAACTCTGGGTTTTTGGGCAACAGAGCTTTCCTGGAAATCCTGTTAGTAAGCTGCAAATCAGAGTGGAATTTGCCAGCGGAAACATCCAAGAGATTATATCTTCTAAATTGTTGTCTGTTTTTTAAATTTAATCTTTATTAATTATCAGAGCAAATTTGATAAAAATGTAGATTCTCCTAGGTGTACAGTTTCTGGTGTGTGAGGCCCACGTACTGCAAAAAACAAAGAATGAAAACAAAAGATATATGCTGGCAATCCTGCACTCCAGCAATATTTACCATAGCCAACACTTGGAAGCTATGAAAATGTCCATCAACAGAGGAATGCACAAAGAAGAAGTGGTCCATGCACACAATGGAATATGACTCCAATAAAAAAAATACAAATTCAATTTATAAAACAGACATAAGTAAGGAGACATCAGCTTTTGGGTATTTAACCAGGTACATTCCACTCTAATTTGTAACCGAGTAACACCACTGCCAGGAAGTTATGTTTCCCTAGTTACCAGATTGGGAAAAGCAAAAATGCTGCTTCCCTGTGGCCATTAGCTGCAACAGCAGCTTTATAACCTGTGCGAAGGGTCACTTCATATGCACAAGTACTGGAGGGCTGTAAATGAGACCTGACCTCAAAATGTCTTGAGGGATGTAATGGCCAAGATATTTCTAAATGTCACACATACTTCACGAAAACAATTTGAAGAGGTAAGCTGTACTCACAGTTTGAAGAAAAAAAGGACATGCGAGAAGGCTCAATTTCAAGGGATTATGAGACGCATGCAAATCCAACCACGAAGAGGTATCACATCACACTAGTCAGAATAAATACCAGCAAAAAATCTACAAACAATAAATGCTGAATATGTTCTGGAGAAGTACATACCCTCTACTCTAAGAGGGAGGGAACCTGGTAAGAGCCACTAATGAGAACAGAATGGAGGTGCCTTTACAAGGTAAACATTTTCCTACCATATGATTCAGGAGGCCCACTCTTGGGCCTATAACCTATGAAGACAGAATTGGAAAGACAGAGGAATGCAAATGGTCATTGCCGCAGTATTACAATAGCCAAGATATGGAAGCAACCAAAAAGTCCATCAACAGGTGAGTGGACAAAGAAGAACTGGTATATGTACAGACGGAATATTAGCCGAGGAAAAAAGGACACAATGCCATTCGCAGCACCGTAGATGAGTCTAGAGGTAATGACGCGACTTGTAGTAAGTCGGAAAGAGAGAGACTCACATCATATGATATCACTTATAGGTGTTTCCTAAAAATTGATAGCAGTGAAGATATTTCCACAGAGAAGGGCAATCACAGATTCATTAAACAAACTTATGTTTCGCCAATGGAAAGGTGTGAGGATTGGGTACATTAGGACATTGGGGTTAACAGACATATACAAACACAGGTGAAATATATAATCACCAAAGAACTATGGAATACCGAGATGATTACTCAACATTCTGTCATAACGTACATGGGAGAAGGATCCCAGGAAAAACTGACAAAGGTATATGTGTAAAACAACCACATTTTGCACACCCACAACAAGCCAAAATTGTAATAAAACTTGCTGTGACAAAAAATAAAAATTAAAGAAACGAACAAGAAGTAGTGAGACAGAAACATAAGGGGCTTTTTCCTGATACATTCCATTCTGAATTACAACCTAGTACAGGACTTTCATTGAGGCTCTGCTGCCCTAGTAACCATATTTGGGAATGGAGAAATGCTGCCGCCTTGTGGCCGTTTCCCAAAACAGCAGATTTAAACCCAGTGCTAATGGTCACTAAATATTCACACTCATTACAGGTCTGTGAATGACACAGGCCTTCAAAAACAATACTGGGGTCGATAATTGACCAAAAAATTCAAAAGAGGGCAACCTTTAAAGAAGATAATTTCAAGAGGTTAATTGCACTCTCCATTTTTTTCTGTTTTTCTTTAAAAGAAATTTTAAAAGGCATGGAAAAATGCTGAACACTAGGAATAATTGAAGACATGAAAATCCAAATTACAAAATACCTATCAGCTCACACCAGTCAGAATGTCCATCAGCAAAAATTCTGGAAACTATAAATGCTGAAGGGGTTGTGGAGAAATTCCTACAGTTGGTTCACCGTGGGACATGGTAAGAGCCAGTAAGGAAAACACAAAGGAGGTGCCTTGAAAAGGTAAATACTAACCTACCATTCAGTCAAGCATACCCACGGCTGGGCCTATCACCAGAGAGGATGAGAATCAAAAAGACACAGGCTGGGATTCACTGGTGGCACAGTGGTTGAGTTTATCACTGATCCAGGAGAGATGGATTCATAACCCATTACAGGAAGATCCAACATGCTGCGGAGCGACTATTCCCGTGAGCTATGGCTGTTCGGCCTATGCATGCATAGCCTGTGCTTTGCAATGGGAGTGGCCACGGCAGCGTGAGGCCCACGTACTGCAACAAAAAAGACACAGGCTGGCAATGCAGCACTCCAGCAGTATTTACCATAGACAACAGTTGGAAGTAATGAAAATGTCCATCAACAGAGGAATGCACAAAGAAGAAGTGGTCCATGCACACAATGGAATATGACTCCAATAAAAAAAATACAAATTCAATTTATAAAACAGACATAAGTAAGGAGACATCAGGATTTGGGTGATTATCCGGGCACATTCCACTCTAATATATAACCGAGGAACACCACTGCCAGGAAGGTCTCTTTCGCTAGTTACCAGATTGGGAAAAGCAGAAATGCTGCCATCTTATGGCAGTTAGCTACAACAGCAGCTTTAAAACCTCTGATAAGGGTCACTTCATATGCACTAGTACTGGAGGGCTGTAAATGAAACCTGCTCTCAAAATGTCTTCAGGGAGGTAATGGCCAAAATATTTCTAAATGTCACACATACTTCACAAGCACAATTTGAAGATGTAAGCTGTACTCACAGTTTGAAATAAAAAAGGACAGGCCGGAAGCTTAATTTCAAGGGATTATGAGACGCATGCAAATCCAACCACAAAGAGGTATCAGCTCACACTAGTCAGAATAAACATCAGCAAAAAATCTACAAACAATAAATGCTTAATATGTTGTGGAGAAGTACATACCCTCAAATTTAAGAGGGACAGAACCTGGTAAGGGCCACTAATGAGAATGGAATGGAGGTACTTTCACAAGGTAAACATTTTCCTACCATATGATTCATGAGGCCCACTCTTGGGCTTATAAACTACAAAAACATAATTGGAAAGACAAGGGAGGCAAATGTGCATTGCCGCAGTATTACAATAGCCAAGATATGGAATCAAACATAAAGTCCATCAACAGATGAGTGGACAAAGAAGAACTGGTACATGTACAGATGGAATATTAGCCAAGGGAAAAAGGGAAAAAATGCCATGTGCAGCACTGTAGACAAGTCTAGAGGTAATCACGTGACTTGTAGTAAGTCAGAAGGAGAAAGACACATATCATATGATATCACTTACAGGTTTTACCTCAAAATTGATAGCAGTGAAGATATTTCCACAGAGAAGGGCAATCACAGATTCATTAAACACACTTATGGTTCACCAATGGAAAGGTGTGAGGATTGGATACATTAGGATATTGGGGTAAACAGACATATGCAAACACAGGTGAAATATATAATCACCAAACACCTACGGAATACCAAGAGAAGACTACTCAACATTCTGTCATAACGTACATAGGACAAGGATCCCAGGACGAATAGTCATATGTATATGTGTAAAAGAACCACATCTTGCACACCTACAACAACCCAAACATTGTAATCAAACTTGCTGTGATAAAAAATAAAAATTAAATGAAAAAAATGAACAAGAAGTAGTGAGACATAAACTTGAGGAGCTTTTTCCTGGTACATCCCATTCTAAATGACAACCTAGAACACGACTTCCATTGAGGCTCTGTTGCCCTAGTAACCAGATTTGGTAAAGGAGACCTGCTACCACCTTGTGGCCATATCACATAACAGCAGGTTTAATCCCGACACTAATGGTCAGTTGTTATTCAAAATAATTGCTACCTGTAAATCACATCTGCCCTGAAAACAAATCCTGGGTTCGTATATCAATCAAAACATTCAAAAGACGTCCACATTTCAAAACGACAGTTTCAAGAGGCATATTTCATGCACATTTGTCTTCTGTTTCTTTTTCTTTTTTGTTAAAAAACCTGATTGAAAAAAAAGCTGAACATCAGGAGTTAATAAAGGCATGCAAATCTATTATACAAAAAGTTCACCTAACAGCCGTCAGAATGATCATCAGCAAAAAAGTCTACAAAGAATAAATGCTGAAGTGGTTTTAGAGAACTGCGTACCATTTAGCTGCTGGTGGGATGTCACCTGGTAACAGCCAGTAGTGAAAACGAATGAAGATGCATTTAAGGGTAAAAATCAAGCTACCATATTACCTGGTAGGTCCACTCATGGGCCTTTCACCTGAGTAGAGAGGAATCAGAAAGACACAGGCTGGCAATCCTGCACGGCAGCAACATGTACCATAGAAAAGACCTGGAAGAAACCAAAATGTCCATCAAAAGAACAATGCACCAAGAAGGAGTCATCCATGTACATGGTCCATCGTCCATTACAATGGCATATTAGCCACGAAAAAGCATGGAACAGTGCCGTTGGCACCACCATAGAAAGATCTAGAGATAATCACCCAACTTGAAGTAAGAAACACACCGAAAGACAGACATCTTATGACATCACTTATAGGTGTTACCTAAAAATAGATACCCATGAAAAAATTTCCAAGAGAAGGACACGCATAGATTCAGAAAACCAAAATGTGTTTAACAAAATGAAAATGTGTAAGGAATGTATGAATTAGGATACGGTGGTTAAAACACATGTACATACATATGAAATATATAATCACAAAGTACCTATGGAATACGAAGAGAGGTCTACTCAACACTCTATAATAACGTACACAGGAAAGGATCCAAAGAGGAATAGACAGATACATTGATAGGATGAACCAGAAACTGTACACCTAGGAGAATCTACATTTTTATCAGATTTTCTCTGATAATTAATAATAACTATATTTAAAAAAACAAACAACAATTTAGGAGATATAAGCTCTTGGATGGTTCTGCTGGCACATTCCACTCTAATTTGCAGCTTACTAACATGATTTCCAGGAAAGCTCTGTTGCCCAAAAACCCAGAGTTGGAAATGTAGAAATGCTGCCGCCTTGTGGCCGTTTCCACAAGAGCAGTTTTTAACCCATAGCTAATGGTCAATTAACATTCAAAAGGAATTAAGGCTGTAAATGACACCTGCCCTAAATAATTGTGCAGAGGTAGGGAATGGCCAAAAAAATTCAAAACTGGCAAATTTTTCAAGGAGATAGTATGGAGGGGTAGGATTTACTCACTCATTTTCAAAAAAGAGGAAAATGGATAAAACTCAACATCAGGAATTATTAGTCTCATGCAAATCTAACCTCCAAAAAGGTTTCAACTCACACATGTCAACTACCATCAGCTAAAAGTCTACAAACAATACATGCTGAGGGGTTTTAGAGAACTGTGTACCCTCTAGATGCTGGTGAGATGTAAAGTGCTAACAGCCAATAATGAGAGCAGAAAGGGGCTGCGTTTAACAGTAAAAATTTAGCCACCATTCCCTTCAACAGGCGAACTGCTGAGCCTCTCACCCGAGAAGTCCAGAGTCGAGAAGGCACAGGCTTCAACAGCTGCACTGCAGGATTTTTCACAATAGCCAACACACGGAAGTAACCAAAATGTCCATCACCAGATGAGTGGAAAAAGAAGAAGTGGTCCATGTACACAGTGGAATATTAACCATGGAAAACAATGAAACACTGCTCTTTGAGGCACCATAGATGAGCCTAGAGATAATCACAGAACATGAGGTACGTCAGAAAGCAAAAGACATATCCTATGATATCACTTATAGGCGTTATCCAACAACTGACACAAATGAACATATTTCCGCAGAGAAAGACACTGAAAGACTTAGAAAAACAAACTATGCTTATCTAAAAGGAAAGAAGGGGGGAATGGGAAAATTATGATTAGGTTTACCTTACATGTACAAATACCTATTAAATACATATATCAAAAAGACCGACCATATAGCAAGGGAGGTCTATGGAACACTCTGCAATAATTTACATGGGAATTGGTTCTGTACATGAATATATATATATATATATATATATATATATATATATATATATATAATGCCCAAATGAACCAGATTGTGTACACCTAGGACAAACAATATTCTAATCATTACCCCGATTAAAAATACAAAACAACGATCAAGAAGTAATGTGACATAAACTTATTTCTACTGGCACTTTCCATTTTAATTTACAACCTAGGAAGAGGACTTCCAGAAAGGCTCTGCTGCACTATTAAGCAGATTTGAGAATGGAGAAATGCTGACTCCTTGTGGCCGTTTCCCAAAACAGCAGCTTTAAACCCAGTGCTAAAGATCACTGAATATTCACACTCATTACAGGCCTGTGCATGACACCTGCCGTCAAAAACAATCTTGGGGTTGAAAATTGACCAAAAAATTCAAAAGAGGGCAACCTTTCAAGAAGAGAATTTCAAGAGGTTAATTGTACTCCGTTTTTTCTGCTTTTTTAACAGAAATTTTAAAAATGTGTGTAAAAATGCTGAACACTAGGAATAATTAAAGATATGCAAATCCAAATTACAAAAATCCTATCAGCTCGCACCAGCCAGAATGGCCATCAGCAAAAATTCTGCAAACAAAAATGCTGAAGGGTTTGTGGAGAAATGCCTACTCTTAGTTCAACATGGCACATGGTAAGAGCCACTATGAAAAACACAAAGGAGTTGCCTTGAAAAGGTAAATACGGAGCTACCATTCAGTCAAGCATACCCACTGTTGGGCGTATCACCTGATAGGATGAGAATCAAAAAGGCACAGGCTGGGCTTCCCTGGGGGCACAGTGGTTGAGAGTCCGCCCCCTATGCAGGAGACACGGGTTCATGCCCCGGTTTCAGAAGATCCCACATGCCACGGAGCAGCTGGTCCTGTGAGCTATGGCTGCTGAGCCTGTGCATCCGGAGCCTGTGCTCTGCAAACGGAGTGGCCACAGCAGTGAGAAGCCCATGTACTGCAAAATCAACAAACAAAATCAAAAGATACAAGCTGGCAAACCTGCACTCCAGCAATATTTACCATAGCCAAGACGTGGAAGCTACGAAAATGTCCATCAATAGAGGAATGCACAAAGAAGAAGTGGTCCATATACACAATGGAATGCGACTCCAATAAAAAAATATAAATTTAATTTAGAAAACTAACATAAGTAAGGAGACTTCAGCTATTGGGGGTTTATCTGGGCACATTCCACTCTAATTTATAACCGATGAACACCACTGACAGGAAGGTCTGTTTCCCTAGTTACCAGATTGGGAAAAGCAGAAATGCTGCCACCATCTGGCTGTTACCTGCAACAGAAGCTTTAAAACCTTTGCTGAGGGTCACTTCGTACACACCAGTATTGGAGGGCTATAAATGAAACCTGCTATCCAAATGTCTTGACGGAGGTAATGGCCAAAATCTTTCTAAATGTCACACATACTTCACGAAAACAATTTGAAGAGGTAAGCTGTACTCACAGTTTGAAGAAAAAAGGGACATGTGATAAGGCTCAATTTCAAGGGAATATGAGACGCATGCAAATCCAACCACAAGGTGGAATCAGCTCACACTAGTCAGAATAAACATCAGCAAAAATACTACAAACAATAAACGCTGAAGGTGTTGTGGAGAAGACCATAAGTTCAAATTTAAGTGGGACATATCCTGGTAAGAGACACAAATGAGAACAGAATGGAGGTGCCTCTACAAGGTAAACATTTTACTACCACATGATCCAGCAGGCCCACTCCTGGGCCTATACCCTAAGAAGACAAAATTTGAAAGACACAGGCAGGCAAATGTGCATTGCCGCAGCATTACAATAGCCATGACATGGAAGCAACCAAAAAGTCCATCAACAGATGAGTGGACAAAGACGAACTGGTCCATGTACAGACAGAATATTAGCCAAGGAACAAAAGGACACAATGCCATTTGCAGCACCGTAGATGAGTCTAGAGGTAATCAAGTGACTTGTAGTAAGTCAGAAAGAGAAAGACACATATCATATGATATCACTTATAGGTGTTACCTAAAACTTGATACCAGTGAAGATATTTCCACAGAGAAGGGCAATCACAGATTCATTAAACAAACTTATGTTTCGCCAATGGAAAAGTGTGAGGATTGGATACATTAGGCTATTGGGGTTAACAGATATATACAAACACAGGTGAAATATATAATCACCAAAGACCTACGGAATACCAAGAGAAGACTACTCAACATTCTGTCATAACGTACATGGGAAAAGGGTCCCAGGAAGAACAGACGTATGTATATGTGCAAAAGAACCACATCTTGCACACCTACAACAACCCAAACATTGTAATCAAACTGGCTGTGATAAAAAATAAAAATTAAATTAAAGAAATGAACAAGAAGCCGTGAGACGAACATAAGGGGCATTTTCCTGGCACATTCCATTCTAAATTACAACCTAGAACACGACTTCCACTGAGGCTCTGTTGCCCTAGTAACCAGATTTGGTAAAGGAGAAATGCTGCCACCTTGTGGCCGTTTCACACAACAGCAGCTGTAAGCCCAGCGCTAATAGTCAGTAGAGATTCAAAGTAATTGGCAGGCCTGTAAATGACACCTGCCCTGAAAACAAATCCTGGGTTCGTATATCGACCCAAAATTTTAAAAGACGTCCATATTTCAAAACGACAGTTTCAAGAGGCATATTTTATGCACATCTCTGTTCTGCTTCTTTTTCTTTCTTTATTTTTTTGCTAAAATACGGGAATGGAAAAAGGCAACCCTCAGAATGGGAGAAAATATTTCCAAACGAATCAATGGACAAAGGTTTAATCTCCAATATATATAAACAGCTCATGGAGCGTAATATTAAAAAAAACAAACAACCTAAGAGAAAAATGGGTAGAAGATCTAAATAGACATTTCTTCAAAGAACATGCAGAGATGGACAAGACGCACATGAAAAGCTGATCAACATCACTAACTATTAGAGAAATGCAAATCAAAACTACAATGAGGTATCACCTCACAACTGTTAGAATGGGCATCATCAGAAAATCCACAAACAACAAATGCTGGGGAGGGTGTGGACATAAGGAACCCTCTTCCACCATTGGTGGGAATGTAAATTGATACAGTCACTATGGAGAACAGTATGGAGCTTCTTTAAAAAACTAAAAAGAAAATTACCATATGATCCAGCAATCCCACTTCTGGGCATATACCCAGAGAAAACCATAAATCCAAAAGACACATTCACCACAATGTTCATTGCAGCACTATTTACAATAACCACGTAATGGAAGCAACCTAAATGCCCACAGACAGACGACTGGATAAAGAGGTGGTACATATATAAAAAGGAATATTACTCAGCCATACAAAGGAATGAATCTGGGTCATTTGTAGAGATGTATATGGATCGAGAGACTGTCATACAGAGTGAAGTCAGTCAGAAAGAGAAAAACAAATATTGTTTATTAATGCATATATGTGGAACCTAGAAAAATGGTAGAGAGGAACCGGTTTGCAGGGCAGAAATAGAGACACAGAGGTAGAGAACAAACGTATGGACACCAAGGGGGGGAATCCATGGGGTGGTGGTGGTGGGGTGAGTTGGTAGATAGGGATTGACTTGTATACATGTATATGTATAAAATAGATAACTAATAATAACCTGTTGAATAAAAAAATAAATAAAATTAAATTTCAAAATTTCCAAAAATAAATAAAATTGAAAAATAAAACAGAAAAAAGTTCTTCCCTTCACACAGGTGTATTTATATGAATGAATTATTTGCATGCTTATATCTATAAATACATAAAAGAGAAATAAAATCTACCTTGAACCAAAAAAGAAAAAAAAAAAAAACAGAACCCAGCAGTTATACAGAGGAAAACGCTATCAGGGCACTTGCTCCAGTGGTAAACAATTCTGAAGTTGGTTAGATGTGGGGAATCATCTCCCATTCAGCCAGCAAGCCCCCGGCAAGAAGCGTCCTCATTGCAAACCTGGGGGACAGTGCTGAGCCGTCTGTGCGTAAACGTGAGGGGAGCCCCAGGTCAGCTGCTGCTGAACTGTTCCCACCCTTCCCAGGTAAAACACCTGAATATGTACAAGGACTTGAAAGCCTAGAGGAAGGGCTGTGGAGCCACACCAGCGACAGCACGCAGGCCGACTTGGTGCCTGCTGGCCAGCCAGGATGCTCCTGGCCCCGGGCGCTCTTCTGGAAGCTTTCCATTTCCCTGGCTGAGATACCCCTCCTGTCCCGGCCCCCACTGCTTTTTTCCTTCCTCACCTCTGCCCGGGGAGAAATCCCAGCGGAAGGTATGGGTGACACATCCTCTTCTTTAGCAGGTGGCAGCCTGGCAACTCCTGCAGAATCTCCAGCAGAGCCCCACTCACACCGGACCACCCACAAAGCCGTGGCCCCTCACACCCTCCCACCAGCACAGCCCCGAGACTGCTGACGGGGCAGAGAATATGGCGTCAGGCATACCTCAGTGCCTCTTGCTGCCTGGAGTGGTGTTTATATTGACCTCAACACAGGCACACCTGGGCAGGGCTGGTCGGCAGGGTCAGGCCGCCCAGGTCAGCCAATCCTCAAACCTCAGGGGCTCACATTGCAGAAAATGGACCTCGCTGAACCGGCTAGGTCCAAGGAACAGGTGTGGGCTCCTAAGAGTCAGGATAGACAAGGGGCTGCAGCTCCGCCTTGTTTTCTAATCATTTTATCTGGCCCATGAGTGGGAGACAGCTTCAAGAAGACACTCTCTTAATGAGAGGAACCCAGGAGTCAGGGAGAGGAGGGGTGATGGGTGGAGACAGAGGCCTGGTGCCCTGTCTGCAGTGGAAGTCTCTGGAAGACCAGGCAGAGGGAGGCCGCACAGAGTGACGCCCAGGGTCACAGACCTGTCGGAGATGCTGTTTGTCAGTTCAAGTCCTGCTCTGAGGTGCTCTGTGTCAGCTCTGAGAGACAGGCCATCTGGGGTGCTCTGAAATGAGGGCTATGTGCACGATTCCTCTGTTCCCAGCCCTGCTGTCCTACCTGCCCACGGGAGCTACGTATCCTGGGAGGGGCCTGATCACGAGAGCCCCATGGGCTGCTGGGTAGTTGCACAGGTGAGCTCCGTAACCTGGGAGTGGCCTGACCATGAGAGCCCCGTGGGCTGCTGGGGACCTGCCCAGGTGAGCCCGATATCCTGGGAGGGGCCTGACCACGAGAGCCCCATGGGCTGCTGGGTAGTTGCGCAGGTGAGCTCCATAACCTGGCATTGCCCTGACCACGTCAGCCCCGTGGGCTGCTGGGGACCCGGTAAAGGATGTCAGGACAGTCAGTGAAGTCACTGAGGATATACATCCAGTAGTTCCTAATTCCTACACCCTGCTGGTCATTCTACCATCCACCACGACATGGTTTTCTGTATTAGACTTCAATGATGCCTTCTTCTGTATTCCATTGGTCCCAGAAAGGCTCTGCTGCCCTAGTAACCGGATTTGGGAATGGAGAAATACCGCCACCTTCTGGCCATTTCCCACAACAGCAGCTTTAAACCCAGTGCTAATGGTCACTAAATATTCACACTCATTGCAGGCCTGTGAATGACACCTGCCCTCAAAAACAATCCTGGGGTCGAAAATGGACCCAAAAATTCAAAAGAGGGCAACCATCCAAGAAGACTATTTCAAGAGGTTAATTGTACTCTCCGTTTTTTTCTGTACCAGAAATTTAAAAAGGCATGGAAAAAGGCTGAACATTAGGAATAATTAAAGATATGCAAATCCAAATTACAAAAACCTATCAGCTCACACCAGTCAGAATGGCCATCAGCAAAAATTCTGCAAACAATAAATGCTGAAGGGGTTTTGGAGAAATGCCTACCCTGGGTTCAACGTGGGACACTGTAAGAGCCAGTAATGAAAACAAAAATGAGGTGCCTTGGAAAGGTAAATACTGAGCTACCATTCAATCAAGCATACCCGCTGCTGGGCCTATCGCCTGAGGGGATGAGAATCAAAAAGACACAGGCTGGGCTTCACTGGTGGCGCAGTGGTTGAGAGTCCGCCTGGCAATGCAGGGGACACGGGTTCATGCCCCGGTTCCGGAAGATCCCACATGCCGTGGAGCGGCGGGTCCCTTGAGCTATGGCTGCTGGGCCTGCATGTCCGGAGACTGTGCTCTGCAGTGGGAGGGTCCACGGCACCGAGAGGCCCACGTACAGCCAAAAAATAAAAATGCACAGGCTGGCAATCCTGCACTACAGCATTAGTTAACATAGCCAATACTTGGAAGCTACGAAAATGTCCATCAACAGAGGAATGCACAAAGAAGAAGTGGTCCATGTACACAATGGAATATGACTCCAATAAGAAAAATATAAATTCAACTCATAAAGCAAACATAAGTAAGGAGACATCAGCTTTTGGGGGCACATTCCACTCTAATATATAACCGAGGAACACCACTGCCAGGATGGTCTGTTTCCCTAGTTACCAGATTGGGAAAAGCAGAAATGCTGCCGCCCTCTGGCCGTTACCTGCAACAGCAGCTTTAAAACCTGTGCTAAGGGTCACTTCATATGCACCAATACTGGAGGGCTGTAAATGAGACCTGACCTTAAAATGTCTTGAGGGAGGTAATGGCCAAAATATTTCTAGATGTCACACATACTTCACGAAAACAATTTGAAGAGGTAAGCTGTACTCACAGTTTGAAGAAAAAAGGGACATGTGATAAGGCTCAATTTCAAGGGAATATGAGACGCATGCAAATCCAACCACAAGGTGGAATCAGCTCACACTAGTCAGAATAAACATCAGCAAAAATACTACAAACAATAAACGCTGAAGGTGTTGTGGAGAAGACCATAAGTTCAAATTTAAGTGGGACATATCCTGGTAAGAGACACAAATGAGAACAGAATGGAGGTGCCTCTACAAGGTAAACATTTTACTACCACATGATCCAGCAGGCCCACTCCTGGGCCTATACCCTAAGAAGACAAAATTTGAAAGACACAGGCAGGCAAATGTGCATTGCCGCAGCATTACAATAGCCATGACATGGAAGCAACCAAAAAGTCCATCAACAGATGAGTGGACAAAGACGAACTGGTCCATGTACAGACAGAATATTAGCCAAGGAACAAAAGGACACAATGCCATTTGCAGCACCGTAGATGAGTCTAGAGGTAATCAAGTGACTTGTAGTAAGTCAGAAAGAGAAAGACACATATCATATGATATCACTTATAGGTGTTACCTAAAACTTGATACCAGTGAAGATATTTCCACAGAGAAGGGCAATCACAGATTCATTAAACAAACTTATGTTTCGCCAATGGAAAAGTGTGAGGATTGGATACATTAGGATATTGGGGTTAACAGATATATACAAACACAGGTGAAATATATAATCACCAAAGACCTACGGAATACCAAGAGAAGACTACTCAACATTCTGTCATAACGTACATGGGAAAAGGGTCCCAGGAAGAACAGACGTATGTATATGTGCAAAAGAACCACATCTTGCACACCTACAACAACCCAAACATTGTAATCAAACTGGCTGTGATAAAAAATAAAAATTAAATTAAAGAAATGAACAAGAAGCCGTGAGACGAACATAAGGGGCATTTTCCTGGCACATTCCATTCTAAATTACAACCTAGAACACGACTTCCACTGAGGCTCTGTTGCCCTAGTAACCAGGTTTGGTAAAGGAGAAATGCTGCCACCTTGTGGCCGTTTCACACAACAGCAGCTGTAAGCCCAGCGCTAATAGTCAGTAGAGATTCAAAGTAATTGGCAGGCCTGTAAATGACACCTGCCCTGAAAACAAATCCTGGGTTCGTATATCGACCCCAAATTTTAAAAGACGTCCATATTTCAAAACGACAGTTTCAAGAGGCATATTCTATGCACATCTCTGTTCTGCTTCTTTTTCTTTCTTTATTTTTTTTGCTAAAATACGGGAATGGAAAAAGGCAACCCTCAGAATGGGAGAAAATATTTCCAAACGAATCAATGGACAAAGGTTTAATCTCCAATATATATAAACAGCTCATGGAGCGTAATATTAAAAAAAACAAACAACCTAAGAGAAAAGTGGGTAGAAGATCTAAATAGACATTTCTTCAAAGAACATGCAGAGATGGACAAGACGCACATGAAAAGCTGATCAACATCACTAACTATTAGAGAAATGCAAATCAAAACTACAATGAGGTATCACCTCACAACTGTTAGAATGGGCATCATCAGAAAATCTACAAACAACAAATGCTGGGGAGGGTGTGGACATAAGGAACCCTCTTCCACCATTGGTGGGAATGTAAATTGATACAGTCACTATGGAGAACAGTATGGAGCTTCTTTAAAAATCTAAAAATAGAATTACCATATGATCCAGCAATCCCACTTCTGGGCATATACCCAGAGAAAACCATAAATCCAAAAGACACATTCACCACAATGTTCATTGCAGCACTGTTTACAATAACCACGTAATGGAAGCAACCTAAATGCCCACAGACAGACGACTGGATTAAGATGTGGTACATATATAAAAAGGAATATTACTCAGCCATACAAAGGAATGAATCTGGGTCATTTGTAGAGATGTATATGGATCGAGAGACTGTCATACAGAGTGAAGTCAGTCAGAAAGAGAAAAACAAATATTGTTTATTAATGCATATATGTGGAACCTAGAAAAATGGTAGAGATGAACCGGTTTGCAGGGCAGAAATAGAGACACAGAGGTAGAGAACAAATGTATGGACACCAAGGGGGGGAATCCATGGGGTGGTGGTGGTGGGGTGAGTTGGTAGATAGGGATTGACTTGTATACATGTATATGTATAAAATAGATAACTAATAATAACCTGTTGAATAAAAAAATAAATAAAATTAAATTTCAAAATTTCCAAAAATAAATAAAATTGAAAAATAAAACAGAAAAAAGTTCTTCCCTTCACACAGGTGTATTTATATGAATGAATTATTTGCATGCTTATATCTATAAATACATAAAAGAGAAATAAAATCTACCTTGAACCAAAAAAGAAAAAAAAAAACAGAACCCAGCAGTTATACAGAGGAAAACGCTATCAGGGCACTTGCTCCAGTGGTAAACAATTCTGAAGTTGGTTAGATGTGGGAAATCATCTCCCATTCAGCCAGCAAGCCCCCGGCAAGAAGCGTCCTCATTGCAAACCTGGGGGACAGTGCCGAGCCGTCTGTGCGTAAACGTGAGGGGAGCCCCAGGTCAGCTGCTGCTGAACTGTTCCCACCCTTCCCAGGTAAAACACCTGAATATGTACAAGGACTTGAAAACCTAGAGGAAGGGCCGTGGAGCCACACCAGCGACAGCACGCAGGCCGACTTGGTGCCTGCTGGCCAGCCAGGATGCTCCTGGCCCCGGGCGCTCTTCTGGAAGCTTTCCATTTCCCTGGCTGAGATACCCCTCCTGTCCCGGCCCCCACTGCTTTTTTCCTTCCTCACCTCTGCCCGGGGAGAAATCCCAGCGGAAGGTATGGGTGACACATCCTCTTCTTTAGCAGGTGGCAGCCTGGCAACTCCTGCAGAATCTCCAGCAGAGCCCCACTCACACCGGACCACCCACAAAGCCGTGGCCCCTCACACCCTCCCACCAGCACAGCCCCGAGACTGCTGACGGGGCAGAGAATATGGCGTCAGGCATACCTCAGTGCCTCTTGCTGCCTGGAGTGGTGTTTATATTGACCTCAACACAGGCACACCTGGGCAGGGCTGGTCGGCAGGGTCAGGCCGCCCAGGTCAGCCAATCCTCAAACCTCAGGGGCTCACATTGCAGAAAATGGACCTCGCTGAACCGGCTAGGTCCAAGGAACAGGTGTGGGCTCCTAAGAGTCAGGATAGACAAGGGGCTGCAGCTCCGCCTTGTTTTCTAATCATTTTATCTGGCCCATGAGTGGGAGACAGCTTCAAGAAGACACTCTCTTAATGAGAGGAACCCAGGAGTCAGAGAGAGGAGGGGTGATGGGTGGAGACAGAGGCCTGGTGCCCTGTCTGCAGTGGAAGTCTCTGGAAGACCAGGCAGAGGGAGGCCGCACAGAGTGACGCCCAGGGTCACAGACCTGTCGGAGATGCTGTTTGTCAGTTCAAGTCCTGCTCTGAGGTGCTCTGTGTCAGCTCTGAGAGACAGGCCATCTGGGGTGCTCTGAAATGAGGGCTATGTGCACGATTCCTCTGTTCCCAGCCCTGCTGTCCTACCTGCCCACGGGAGCTACGTATCCTGGGAGGGGCCTGATCACGAGAGCCCCATGGGCTGCTGGGTAGTTGCACAGGTGAGCTCCGTAACCTGGGAGTGGCCTGACCATGAGAGCCCCGTGGGCTGCTGGGGACCTGCCCAGGTGAGCCCGATATCCTGGGAGGGGCCTGACCACGAGAGCCCCATGGGCTGCTGGGTAGTTGCGCAGGTGAGCTCCATAACCTGGCATTGCCCTGACCACGTCAGCCCCGTGGGCTGCTGGGGACCTGGTAAAGGATGTCAGGACAGTCAGTGAAGTCACCGAGGATATACATCCAGTAGTTCCTAATTCCTACACCCTGCTGGTCATTCTACCATCCACCACGACATGGTTTTCTGTATTAGACTTCAATGATGCCTTCTTCTGTATTCCATTGGTCCCAGAAAGGCTCTGCTGCCCTAGTAACCCGATTTGGGAATGGAGAAATACCGCCACCTTCTGGCCATTTCCCACAACAGCAGCTTTAAACCCAGTGCTAATGGTCACTAAATATTCACACTCATTGCAGGCCTGTGAATGACACCTGCCCTCAAAAACAATCCTGGGGTCGAAAATGGACCCAAAAATTCAAAAGAGGGCAACCATCCAAGAAGACTATTTCAAGAGGTTAATTGTACTCTCCGTTTTTTTCTGTACCAGAAATTTAAAAAGGCATGGAAAAAGGCTGAACATTAGGAATAATTAAAGATATGCAAATCCAAATTACAAAAACCTATCAGCTCACACCAGTCAGAATGGCCATCAGCAAAAATTCTGCAAACAATAAATGCTGAAGGGGTTTTGGAGAAATGCCTACCCTGGGTTCAACGTGGGACACTGTAAGAGCCAGTAATGAAAACAAAAATGAGGTGCCTTGGAAAGGTAAATACTGAGCTACCATTCAATCAAGCATACCCGCTGCTGGGCCTATCGCCTGAGGGGATGAGAATCAAAAAGACACAGGCTGGGCTTCACTGGTGGCGCAGTGGTTGAGAGTCCGCCTGGCAATGCAGGGGACACGGGTTCATGCCCCGGTTCCGGAAGATCCCACATGCCGTGGAGCGGCGGGTCCCTTGAGCTATGGCTGCTGGGCCTGCATGTCCGGAGACTGTGCTCTGCAGTGGGAGGGTCCACGGCAACGAGAGGCCCACGTACAGCCAAAAAATAAAAATGCACAGGCTGGCAATCCTGCACTACAGCATTAGTTAACATAGCCAATACTTGGAAGCTACGAAAATGTCCATCAACAGAGGAATGCACAAAGAAGAAGTGGTCCATGTACACAATGGAATATGACTCCAATAAGAAAAATATAAATTCAACTCATAAAGCAAACATAAGTAAGGAGACATCAGCTTTTGGGGGCACATTCCACTCTAATATATAACCGAGGAACACCACTGCCAGGATGGTCTGTTTCCCTAGTTACCAGATTGGGAAAAGCAGAAATGCTGCCGCCCTCTGGCCGTTACCTGCAACAGCAGCTTTAAAACCTGTGCTAAGGGTCACTTCATATGCACCAATACTGGAGGGCTGTAAATGAGACCTGACCTCAAAATGTCTTGAGGGAGGTAATGGCCAAAATATTTCTAGATGTCACACATACTTCACGAAAACAATTTGAAGAGGTAAGCTGTACTCACAGTTTGAAGAAAAAAGGGACATGTGATAAGGCTCAATTTCAAGGGAATATGAGACGCATGCAAATCCAACCACAAGGTGGAATCAGCTCACACTAGTCAGAATAAACATCAGCAAAAATACTACAAACAATAAACGCTGAAGGTGTTGTGGAGAAGACCATAAGTTCAAATTTAAGTGGGACATATCCTGGTAAGAGACACAAATGAGAACAGAATGGAGGTGCCTCTACAAGGTAAACATTTTACTACCACATGATCCAGCAGGCCCACTCCTGGGCCTATACCCTAAGAAGACAAAATTTGAAAGACACAGGCAGGCAAATGTGCATTGCCGCAGCATTACAATAGCCATGACATGGAAGCAACCAAAAAGTCCATCAACAGATGAGTGGACAAAGACGAACTGGTCCATGTAGAGACAGAATATTAGCCAAGGAAAAAAAGGACACAATGCCATTTGCAGCACCGTAGATGAGTCTAGAGGTAATCAAGTGACTTGTAGTAAGTCAGAAAGAGAAAGACACATATCATATGATATCACTTATAGGTGTTACCTAAAACTTGATACCAGTGAAGGTATTTCCACAGAGAAGGGCAATCACAGATTCATTAAACAAACTTATGTTTCGCCAATGGAAAAGTGTGAGGATTGGATACATTAGGATATTGGGGTTAACAGATATATACAAACACAGGTGAAATATATAATCACCAAAGACCTACGGAATACCAAGAGAAGACTACTCAACATTCTGTCATAACGTACATGGGAAAAGGGTCCCAGGAAGAACAGACGTATGTATATGTGCAAAAGAACCACATCTTGCACACCTACAACAACCCAAACATTGTAATCAAACTGGCTGTGATAAAAAATAAAAATTAAATTAAAGAAATGAACAAGAAGCCGTGAGACAAACATAAGGGGCATTTTCCTGGCACATTCCATTCTAAATTACAACCTAGAACACGACTTCCACTGAGGCTCTGTTGCCCTAGTAACCAGATTTGGTAAAGGAGAAATGCTGCCACCTTGTGGCCGTTTCACACAACAGCAGCTGTAAGCCCAGCGCTAATAGTCAGTAGAGATTCAAAGTAATTGGCAGGCCTGTAAATGACACCTGCCCTGAAAACAAATCCTGGGTTCGTATATCGACCCCAAATTTTAAAAGACGTCCATATTTCAAAACGACAGTTTCAAGAGGCATATTCTATGCACATCTCTGTTCTGCTTCTTTTTCTTTCTTTATTTTTTTTGCTAAAATACGGGAATGGAAAAAGGCAACCCTCAGAATGGGAGAAAATATTTCCAAACGAATCAATGGACAAAGGTTTAATCTCCAATATATATAAACAGCTCATGGAGCGTAATATTAAAAAAAACAAACAACCTAAGAGAAAAGTGGGTAGAAGATCTAAATAGACATTTCTTCAAAGAACATGCAGAGATGGACAAGACGCACATGAAAAGCTGATCAACATCACTAACTATTAGAGAAATGCAAATCAAAACTACAATGAGGTATCACCTCACAACTGTTAGAATGGGCATCATCAGAAAATCTACAAACAACAAATGCTGGGGAGGGTGTGGACATAAGGAACCCTCTTCCACCATTGGTGGGAATGTAAATTGATACAGTCACTATGGAGAACAGTATGGAGCTTCTTTAAAAATCTAAAAATAGAATTACCATATGATCCAGCAATCCCACTTCTGGGCATATACCCAGAGAAAACCATAAATCCAAAAGACACATTCACCACAATGTTCATTGCAGCACTGTTTACAATAACCACGTAATGGAAGCAACCTAAATGCCCACAGACAGACGACTGGATTAAGATGTGGTACATATATAAAAAGGAATATTACTCAGCCATACAAAGGAATGAATCTGGGTCATTTGTAGAGATGTATATGGATCGAGAGACTGTCATACAGAGTGAAGTCAGTCAGAAAGAGAAAAACAAATATTGTTTATTAATGCATATATGTGGAACCTAGAAAAATGGTAGAGATGAACCGGTTTGCAGGGCAGAAATAGAGACACAGAGGTAGAGAACAAACGTATGGACACCAAGGGGGGGAATCCATGGGGTGGTGGTGGTGGGGTGAGTTGGTAGATAGGGATTGACTTGTATACATGTATATGTATAAAATAGATAACTAATAATAACCTGTTGAATAAAAAAATAAATAAAATTAAATTTCAAAATTTCCAAAAATAAATAAAATTGAAAAATAAAACAGAAAAAAGTTCTTCCCTTCACACAGGTGTATTTATATGAATGAATTATTTGCATGCTTATATCTATAAATACATAAAAGAGAAATAAAATCTACCTTGAACCAAAAAAGAAAAAAAAAAAACAGAACCCAGCAGTTATACAGAGGAAAACGCTATCAGGGCACTTGCTCCAGTGGTAAACAATTCTGAAGTTGGTTAGATGTGGGGAATCATCTCCCATTCAGCCAGCAAGCCCCCGGCAAGAAGCGTCCTCATTGCAAACCTGGGGGACAGTGCCGAGCCGTCTGTGCGTAAACGTGAGGGGAGCCCCAGGTCAGCTGCTGCTGAACTGTTCCCACCCTTCCCAGGTAAAACACCTGAATATGTACAAGGACTTGAAAGCCTAGAGGAAGGGCCGTGGAGCCACACCAGCGACAGCACGCAGGCCGACTTGGTGCCTGCTGGCCAGCCAGGATGCTCCTGGCCCCGGGCGCTCTTCTGGAAGCTTTCCATTTCCCTGGCTGAGATACCCCTCCTGTCCCGGCCCCCACTGCTTTTTTCCTTCCTCACCTCTGCCCGGGGAGAAATCCCAGCGGAAGGTATGGGTGACACATCCTCTTCTTTAGCAGGTGGCAGCCTGGCAACTCCTGCAGAATCTCCAGCAGAGCCCCACTCACACCGGACCACCCACAAAGCCGTGGCCCCTCACACCCTCCCACCAGCACAGCCCCGAGAGTGCTGACGGGGCAGAGAATATGGCGTCAGGCATACCTCAGTGCCTCTTGCTGCCTGGAGTGGTGTTTATATTGACCTCAACCCAGGCACACCTGGGCAGGGCTGGTCGGCAGGGTCAGGCCGCCCAGGTCAGCCAATCCTCAAACCTCAGGGGCTCACATTGCAGAAAATGGACGTCGCTGAACCGGCTAGGTCCAAGGAACAGGTGTGGGCTCCTAAGAGTCAGGATAGACAAGGGGCTGCAGCTCCGCCTTGTTTTCTAATCATTTTATCTGGCCCATGAGTGGGAGACAGCTTCAAGAAGACACTCTCTTAATGAGAGGAACCCAGGAGTCAGGGAGAGGAGGGGTGATGGGTGGAGACAGAGGCCTGGTGCCCTGTCTGCAGTGGAAGTCTCTGGAAGACCAGGCAGAGGGAGGCCGCACAGAGTGACGCCCAGGGTCACAGACCTGTCGGAGATGCTGTTTGTCAGTTCAAGTCCTGCTCTGAGGTGCTCTGTGTCAGCTCTGAGAGACAGGCCATCTGGGGTGCTCTGAAATGAGGGCTATGTGCACGATTCCTCT